>NC_092238.1:1716308-1983808 GCF_036320965.1 Panulirus ornatus
GTGAAACGTCAGGGGTAAACCATGGAAAGTTTTGTGGGGCCTTGATGTGGAAAGGGAGCTGTGGTTTCGGTGCATTATACATGATAGCTGGAGACTGAGTGGCCTTTGTTGTCTTTTCCTAGCGCTACCTCGCACACATCCGGGGGGAGGTGGCTGTCATTTCATGTGTGGCGGGGTGGTGACGGGAATGAATAAGGGCAGACAGTTTGAATTATGTACATGTGTATACATGTATGTGAGTTTGTATATATATGTATATGTTGAGATGTATAGGTATGTATATGTGTGTGTCTGGACGTGTATGTAAATACATGTGTATGTGGGTGGGGTGGGCCATTCTTTCGTTTGTTTCCTTGCGCTACCTCGCTAATGCGGGAGACAGCGACAAAGTATGATGATATAAAAAAAATATATATGAAATGAAAAAATATGTATGTTGTTAATGCTAAATGTTTTCAAACTTAGGTATATCCAGAGATCATTGGCATAAACGACGTGCCACAGGAGGCAAGCGTGTTCAGCCTCGCAAGAAGAGGAAGTTTGAGCTTGGCCGACCAGCAGCAAACACAAAGGTAAGGGTCTAAGGAGCTGATATGTTTGAACATAAAGTACATAAACAGGTGGCAGAAGACCTATTGGTCTTATCCTGTTCTACATAGTTAATGATAACCAACTTAATGGGGATATCCTAGAGTGGAAGAGGGTACAGCGTAGTTAATGAGGCTTAAAAGAACCCATTAAATCTGAAGGTACTTTGAGTAACAGATGCAGTCAACTGCAGTAGTCGTGGAGAGAGGCAGTTCTGTAGTATGCCTTTTGTGTTTCTGCAGTGACCAAACTTGAGAAGCACATTTTAGTTTTAGCCTTTTGTAAGATATGAACAGCTTGCCAAATATTTTTTATCTATATACTTGAAAGCTATTATATTTACCAAATAGTTTGTGTCCAAATTTCTTCTAATGTTTGACTCTAATGATAAGTTGGTGATGATGATTCCCAAGTCTTCACACATAGAATCCTGAATTGTATTTCCTGCTTGACAATGATATTGAGTCATTCACCACCCTCATTACTTTACATTTAATTAAGTTTAGTGTAAATTAAATTCTATGAAGGGCAGCACTTGCAGGGATAACAATATATATCGGGAAAAAATGTAGGAATCTAGTGTAGGGATCAAGAATTGACATACGCATTGTGGATAAAAACACTGAATGGGTTAATGTCCGACAGACGGTAGTTGTAAGAATATTTTCCTTTCTTTCATTTATGGCTTTTGTACCATGACAGAAGGATGCAGGATCATTCAAAGGTGAAATAGAGAAAAATAAGGTACTAAAAGATTTTATTTATCAGATAGTTAAGTGTAGATCGATATGGTCAGAAGTGAGGTGGTGAGATTGAACTACATCAGTTTTAGGAGATTTTTTACCCATACAAGAAATGAGAAATAGATTAAAATTAAGATTTGCCTTGTTTTTGGAGATTTTTTTATCCTTACAAAGAGAGAAATAACTTAAGTAAAGTAAATTTGCTTAGTGAAATCCATGAAGAGGCAACTCCATCTCCATTCTTGTGTATCTTAACATTTTTACTCCTCTAAGTGTTGATGTACAGGAACTACTTTCAATGTGTACACACTCCTGTATGAGTTTCCAGTCTGTATTTACTGCTGCCTGACAGGCATGGGTGGCTGCCGAGTTGACAGTGCAAGATATTGCCCTAGGGTCAGTCACCCTTCAAGCTTTTTAGGAAGGAAACCAAGTAGTTGTTGTTAGATTAAGGGGACAAGCCAGATGATGATTATGAATTCCTTGACGATGATATCTCTCTGGGTCTTTTGGAGAGTTGCAGTTGTTTTTCTTTCATCGCCTGAGTATTTAAGAATAAGGTCAACTCCAGAATTCTGAGTTTTCAGGCACGGTTTCCTTATCAACAAGGATATTTTTTTATGGAATATTTTGCATTTCAAGCATTTCATGATGAATCAACTTTCCTCGTAGATTGTCGGTGAAGACAAAATTCACGGTACTATAGCTGAGGTATTAGATAATGATTAAGTCGGCTTTATTAATTTGGTTTACTAATGTAAAACTTTTTTTATAAGCTCGCACCACAGAGGATCCATACTGTGCGAACCCGTGGTGGCAACAAGAAGTATCGTGCTCTTCGCCTTGATAGTGGTAATTTTGCATGGGGCTCCGAAGGTGGGTATTTATTGAAGTGCACAGGTTCAGTTGTATCATTTAGATTACTTTATTAGTGTTGGAATTTTTTGTTGTTATTGCTATTTTAATTTAAAATCGAGAATTATGATATATATATATTCTTTTGAAATTAATTAGTTGACACAACATACTTTATTAGTGTTGGAATTTTTTGTGGTTATTGCTATTTTAATTTAAAATCAAGAATTATGATATATATATTCTTTTGAAATGAATTAGTTCACACAACATTTAGGTAATTTTTCTTACAGGTCAAATGTGATTGGTAATTTCTCTTTTTAGGCCAGACACGCAAGTCCCGCATTGTTGACGTGGTATATAATGCTAGCAACAATGAACTTGTACGAACCAAGACTCTTGTAAAGAATGCTATTATTGTTATTGATGCAGCACCTTTCAGACAGTGGTATGAAGCACATTATGCTCTTCCTCTTGGACGCAAGAAGACCACAAAGCTGGTAATGTAAAGCAAAAATATTTGTATGAATGCAAAAATTTACAGGTGTTTTATGTTAAGGTAACATTTTCATGTTTCTTTATTCCCTTTGAATAATTAGTGTATGTGCTCCAGATTTAATTTTCAGAAACCAATTTGTTTTGTAATAAAGGAAGATTATAATACCACCATCTCTTCAACACCACAAACACTTCATTACCACTCGCCTTTTCATGCACCAATGTGTAGAGCTCTTCATTGCTAATGTATCAAGGGAATGTACTTCATGTAGCATCAGTGGTAAAGTTGCGTGAATATGGATTGCCTGTTAATGAAGTTGGAAAGGGGGCTACGGCACAACCCTCAAAGATAAACATGAAATTAAACTTTGAAAGCTATATTCACTTCCAAGTAATGCTTAATTGGTTTCCCTTTTCTCTTAAGATACTCCTTGAAATGACCAGGAACCAAGTCAGCAAGGTTTTTAAGCTGTGTAGGGTCCATCTTTGCCCAAATTTCAGGAATGGCCATCACCAGCTTAAAAGTGACAAAGTATCCTTGTTAATTTCTTTTTTTGATAAGCTCCCACACATTTTCTAATGCATTCGTATCTGATGAATTTCTGGGCCAGCTCTGAATATTTCTGCTACATAGTATGTAAGCCAGTTAGTCACTTTTATGACAGTGAAGCACGGATCCCCATCCTGTATGAAAACAAATTTGGCGTTGCACTTTTTGAATGAATCCGAAAGATGATCACAGTAGCTCGAGGTAACTGTGTCTTCGTAGTTTCATTCTTTGACAACACTACAAGGTTCCCATCACCATAATAATTGAAACAGTCCTATACCATAAGTGAAGCAGGGAACTTTTAAGAGTGCTTGCAGTGTTCTTGTGGTTAAATGGATTGAAGCTTGGTTGCCTGTGTACATGCCTGCTGCCACATCCACCTGTCACAAAAGGTGGCCTTATCACTCCACAGGAAACCTCTGAACTTAACTGTATCCCACACTACACATTTCTTGCAAAAATTGACTTCTTTTGTTGCCTGTTGGTTGTGAGCAGTTTGGGATGCAGCCTGCAGCTACGGTACTTAAGGTCCTCATGTAAGCTGTGTTGCACTCCCTTTACCAACACATCACTGAGCAGGTTTTTTTTGACTTTTAAGAGCATTGAGAGTACACGTAGAGGTTTTTCTGGCCTTTCCAGGGTTTCACGGGTTGGTGTAGTGTGACACCACTTTACCCATTATTGTATTGATCTCAGGCTTGCGCTAGTAGTAGTGTTAGAAATATCCTCAAGTGGATTTTTTTTTAATTGCAGCTGTAGATGCTAATTTGTCTCTTGTAAGGTGAGTATTTTCAACTATAGTAGGTGTTAGAGGTACAAAAAGGGAAAAGAAACTAGGAAAATGTAGGGCAAAAGTGAGAAGCATTAAAGTCCCACCTCCTTCAACAGCTAAACTGCTACTGAGGCAGGCTCATGTGGTATGCTGGCATGACACATGGGTGCCACTGTTTGCTAAAGGACAACCACTTGTGGACACTACCACTATTTTAAGTGGGGTAAAGTGATTTGTGTCATAATACTTAGTGCAGGCCTGCTTGCACCAACTTCATTAGCAGACACTGTATATGTTGCTAACAACCAAGGCAGTACTATATCACACATTTGGCCCAGTGGCTCACTCAGAACATAATGTAGACGTGAACAGTGCATCAGCTATTCTTGGTATATCTTACAAAACAAATTACTGTACATCACTTTTCATTTAAAGAAAAAAAAATTGGGGGGAATTGCTTCTCTGATCTGAGGCACTGTGCATGCTACCACCCTCTCACTCATCACATTCCTTTATAGCTTACTAAGTACACTCAACAATTAATAGCTCTTTAAATTTTAAAAAATTTGTTCCATTTGAATTTATACAATGGTACTATGCAGGCATTCCTCCAGACCTCAGGCTCCTCACCATGCCATACATACATTGAAGATCCTAACTAATAACAGCACAGTAACCCCATTTCCTGAGAAATTCAAGCACAGTCCCATCCATCCCAGCCTCTTCACATCTTATTTCACACTAGTCTTTCACCACCTTTTTGCTTTTCACCAGACCTCTTGCCTTGATACATTTTGCATACTTCCACATCCAAAACATCCCTATCATTGAAAATATTCAACGGTTGAAAATAACTTTGCATCTCTTACCTTATTTTTTTGCCTTTTTTTTTTTTTTTACTCCCCTGGCCTTGATACATTTTGCATAGTTCCACATCCAAAACATCTCTATCATTGAAAATATTCATCGGTTGAAAGTAATTTTGCATCTCTTTCTTACCTTATTTTTTGCCTTTTTTTTTTTTTTTTTTTTTTTTGTACTCCCGTTTGCCACCTTTATCTAAGTCCTCGTTTTGTTCTCTTACTTTTCTCTTGCTATTAACTTTTCAAAAAATCTTTTATTCTTTGATTTTGGTGATATCTCATTTTCTTGCTCTTGCACCTTTTCAGTTGTTCCCCTACCACTATATGAACAATTCCCAATCACTTTTGCACTCCTTCCTTCGCTTTTCTCTCACTAGCACTTCGTCCTCACACCACTCACCACCCTTTCTTACTTATCCACTTCCCACCTTCCACATGCCACACACCTCTCAAACATGTAAGCAGTGTTTCCCTAATTACTTCTCATCATTCATTCACTCCCCTTCCCTACTTGTCTTCCATCCTTCATTCACTCCCCTTCCCTAATTATCTCCCATTGCTCATTACTCTATCTTCATTTCCTATGACCTTTTGCCATTCTACACTTATCTCATTGGCAACTCTTCACACAAGTCTCATTTTCCAAGCTTTCTTTCACCACTGTCTTACTCCATCTTCAGCCAGGAATGATGGCTATGACAGCTCTTGAACCTTCTTTTGACAGGTTACTAGAGGAGACAAAAATTGCAGTTTATTCAGTCATTGTAGGTACAAATTTGCACCCATGTGATTATTGTACTGATTATTCTTTTACTAAATGATGAAATTTTTCATACTAGACAGAATTGTGTAGTTGTTTTGACTGCATCTGTCAGTGCTGTATCTGTCATAGTTACTCTGATTCAGTAGAGTGAAAAAATTTTTAATTTTTAGAATGGTTACATGACTGAAACTATATAATCTCTTAATAGTCTGATGCTGAGGAGGCTGTCTTAAACAAGAAAAGGTCAAAGAAGACTGAAAAGAAGTACAAGGAACGTCAGCGCACTGCCAAGGTTGAACCAGCACTTGAAGACCAGTTCATGACTGGACGAGTTCTTGGTAAGATTTGATTTTGAAAATGCTTAGTGTATCAGGATAGCAAGTCAGATCCAGGGAAATGGGTGTGTCTTCCCTTTGTCAGATAATAAGTTTAGACCTCTCTGCTGCAGTAATTTTTTCCACAAACATTGCACTTCTGTATAGTCATCCGTCCATATTCGCTTGGCATCAGCCATTCTTGACACCACCCTGCCCATCAGAAAATGGCACATATACTTGAAAGAAAATTGAAATAAACTTTCTCCCCTTCTACTCCATGCCTGAACATTGGCCACTGCATCAGCATGGTAGCACCAGGAAACAAAGAAAGGCCACATGCTCTCATTCACACATGAGCTGTCATATGTAATGAACTGAAACCACAGCACCCAACCCACATCCTGGCCCCACAGACCTTTCCATGTATTACCATGGATGTATCACATGCCTGGTTCATTCCATTGACAGCATGTTGACCCCTGTATACCATATCATGAATGGAATAGATTGAATTGGAACGATGTGGTATGCTAGGGTCAACATCCTGTTAGTGGATTGTATTAGGGCATGTGATGTGAGTAGGATAAACCATTGAAAAGTCTGTGGGGCTTGGTTGTGGATAGGAGCTGTGTTTTCAGTGCATTGCACATGACAGCTAGAGAATGGATGTGAGCATATGTAGCCTTTCTTCATCTGTTTCCACTACTACCTCACTGATGCAGGAAACAGCAGTCAAGTTTGAAAAAGAATATATATAGATATACCATTTTGTTGCAATTCTATTCATACCTTAATGTATTTTATTTCTGATTCCCAAGTTAGCTAGTAGCTGCAGGAGAAGGTGAAGAATAGCCTTATTCTCTTAAACATATTCTGAAGTAGGCATTTATAATGTACCGATATTACAGTCCCCTGTCCACATTCAGGCCTCACAAACTGATCACTTCATATTCCCTGGTTCACTTCGTTGACAGCCATGTGTACCACATTACTCCGATTCACTTTTATTCTGTGGAACCATTACACCCTCTTGCATCTTCAGATCCAGACCCCTTCATTTTCATATGAAGTGGTTAGGCTGTTAGGGGGAAACCATGGAAAGATTTATGGGGTTTTGCTTTAGGTTGGGGTTCTGGTTTAGGTGCATTATACACTACAATTAGAGTGTAGATGTAAGAAAATAAGGCTGTTCTTCGTAAGTGTGTGGCACTGACCTGTGAACATGGAAGTTAGCAAAGAAACTTCATGTCTGGAGGATATTATACCTAAGTCGTAAGGTTGCTGATGGGTGAACGAAAAGTTATATATATAATGAGAAAGCATTGCATTTTGTAATGTATGATGATTACCTGTAGACTAGATCTAAAGTGCTCTGTTGTTTTAACAGGCATGATCAATGTTGTGTTGTCATAGTTACTCTGATACAAACACAAGAAATATTTTTGAATTCATCTTGGAATGGGAATCTTATTTTTTATTTATTTTTTCAGCTTGCATAGCCTCTCGCCCCGGTCAGTGTGGACGTGCTGATGGTTACATATTGGAGGGAAAAGAACTTGAATTTTACTTAAGAAAGATCAAGAGTAAGAAGAGTAAATAAATGGCATAGTGCTTATGCTAAAACATTGTTTTATTTCCCTTCTCATTTTGAAACATTGTTGAATAAAGTTAGGGTAAACTTTACAGCATGAAGGTTAGAGGGGTGATCATTTATATGGTAGGTAAGGCTGATTTAAATGAATCTTTGTAGGTTCTCTACATTATCATATCATGGAAGGATTTTTTAATCATTCAAATGCTGAGTATCTATTGATGGTTAATGGAATGCCTTGGAACATTTTTTTTTAAATGCCTCCAATTTGTCCAATGGGATATCTGTTGTTTCCTGTTTTTAGGTGTGAGGAAGTATCAGGAGAGATTGAGTGTAGGATGGCAAAAAGTGAGAGCAAATGACATGAATAAATGTGGCCTTTTTCGTCTTTTCCTGGGGATACCTCGCTTAGGCTGGGGAAGGGATGCTAGTCCGTGTGGAGAGTTGGCTACAGGAATAGAAATGTTTTAAGATTGACTTCGTTTAACAGTTTGAGTGTCATGAAGGGGAACTAAACGTTATTTTAACATTTACATTCAATGAAAAAAGTACTTATGAGTTTTTAAAGGAAATTCAATTTTCTGAGAAAAAATGAAAAGGTATTTTTCAGCTCAAAAAACTTCAAGATTGAAAAGATACTCAAACACTTCTATACATGAAATAGTCATGGAAAATGTATCAGTGCTCTCAGTTACTGATACCACTGGTGCAGGACTTACGATGCAAAGCAGAAAATATTTTAAAATTGACCATTTAATAGCTTAAGTGAGTGCCTTAAAGACGACAACGATATTTTAACCCCAGATTTGTTTATTGGATGAAAAATACTACGTGTTTTTAAAGGAAATTTTTCTGAGAAAAATATCAAGAATTGTATGTAATAGTTCAGGGTATTTTTTAACTCAAAAAACTTTTAAAATTGAAAGATAAGATAGTCAAACACCTCTATACTTGAAATCATCATGAAAAATATATGATAATGCTCTCAGTTACCAATGCATAGCCAGTAAATGCGATGCAAAGGAGCAGAAAATATTCGAAAATTATCTTCATTTTACAGCTTAAGTGAATGTCTTAAAGATGACTAAACGATATTTTGACACCAGATTTGTGTTCAGAATGAAAAATACTTCTTATAATGAGTTTTTAAAGGAAATCTTATTTTCTGAGAAAAATACCAAAAATTGAGGGTAATGGTTAATAGCAATGAAAGGCTTATAAAGAGGATGAATGTGTCAGAAGTGGAAGGAGAACGGGGAGACAAAATTGTAAGTTGAATTAGGGTCAAAAGCATGCTTGGGATAGAGCAAATTGGAACAACGTAGTATCCTGGGGCCAACGTATTGTCAGTGGATTGAACCTGGGATGTGAAGTATCTGGGGTAAGCCATGGAAAGGTCTATGGGATCTGGATGTTGATAGAGAGCTTTGGTTACGGTGCATTACACAAAACAGCTAGAGTGGATGTGGCTTTTCTTCGTAGTTCCTACCTCGCTAAAATGTGAAACGGCGATTGAATGATATATCAGTGTCTAAGCCAGGGACCCACTTTATCGACCAGTCCTTAGGAGTGTGGACTGATGCCACATCCAGGACTAACTTTTGAGCTTGAACCTGGGCGGGCCATGAATGCGTCACGACTGTAATTGCTTCAGTAAAAACTTTTACCTCCAAACATGCTGAAGGTGGCATAAGTTGATCTTGCCCTTAATTATGTCTAAGGCCAGTGGTAATTATTTTGTAGCGGTGGCCAGAGGTGTAAGAATTATGGATATGCAAGTGTCCAATGTGAGGATGCAAGCGTATTGAAAGTGGCCTTTGACGAGATATGTAAGGGCCAGGTCAGTACTGTCGAGGATGTAGTGGATTTGGGCATGTAATGAAGATGACTTGTACTCTTGACTAGGTCAGGTCAACCGAAAAAAAAAAGGAATCGAGGAAACAATGAAAATGTCTTCTGACCTGTCTAACAAGAGGTTAGGGACCAGATACTCACTAAGTCTTTTCATATATCTCGGTGTTGTTTTTATAATGATGTACGACAAGTCTCTGATTACTCGAGTGGACGTCTCATCATACACCTAATTGATTATTAGAAGCAAATTACAGTCTCAAGTGTAGCAATTACAGAAAATATTAAATATATATGCATTTTGAAATAAAGATGAATACATACGTATATTATTTGCCTAAAGAACACTGATTTTATAAAACTGAAGGCACATTCCTTTTCTGTACTTCTAATTTCCTTTAATTGTACAGATATAAGACATTTTTGAATGCGGCTTGTCGTACAGTGGCTGTGAGCAACGTCTCTGCTCAATGTTGTGTTGACACAAAAGGTAAACACGGCCAAACCTTTTGTAAGGCTTTGTAATATTTATTCTCACATTTCGCATAACAAGCCTAGGATTTTTATGATTTTATTATCTCATATTTATGATTGCCAAGAGTTGTTTGTGGTGGGTAATAGGGAAATACCTTTCGGGTATGTTAGTGGATAAGTGGCTTTACGTGTTCAATCCATTTTTATCGAAATTGAAATTTACCAGTCCTTAACTGTTGTGCAATGACAATGAGCAGCGTGGAAAGTATAATCCAGCCACCCGTACTCTACAAGTTTTGCTTAATATAAATTGGCATAATTCAAGGCATTTAATCGTTTGGGTCTGCTTAACCCCCAGACTGTGATGATCAGCTGTTATCTCTGGGTATATAAGCTACCTTTATGACTTAATTTTGCTGTGAAGACCGTCTGAATGGACATTGGACAAGTGAGATTTCATTGATAATATCTAAAGATGTTATTCTGCGAACTGGCACCATGGGTCAAGCTGTGATTGGTAATTTTACATTTTGCGAGCCACAGATATTTTGGTAAGCTTTGGGAGACGTTCTGATCCAAGGAACCTTACCCAACCAAACCGAGGAATGAGTGTTCATAGCCGAGAGAGGATTGTATGAAACTGATCTATCTGTTTCATATAACAAATTTTGTAAATGATGTGGAGCATAAACTAACCGTAGCCTGTACTTTGCTGATAGTGTTTATTATAGTTGACCTCAGCCTATTTGGGGATTTATCAACTTCATTGAAAAGTTTTTGAAGATATTAATATTCATACAAATGTCAATTCTGATGACTTGAAAGATGAATTTCAGAAGATGTACTAGTTTAGGTATGCAGTAAAAGTAGCTGTGATTACTGAGTAATTGTATTTTGTGGTAATGTTTAATGAATAGATTGAAAGTGAAGGCATGACTTGGAGCATTTCAGTCTGATATGTATTTTTGGTGAGTATTCAATTTGCATTTACATACAGTATTTTGCTTGATTACATATCTATATCTTGTCTTAATTGAACATGTTTAGCTTCTACATCTTTAGTATTTGTTTGTTCATACAGTTATGACTAACATTTTTTTTTTGTAGTATTATAATATCAGTATCTATGGTACTCGAGTGAGATTGACAAAACTTACCTACTAGGAATGTATCCTAAGTTTATAACAGTGTGCTCTTGGGAAAAATGCTTTTGACACACACTTTTGGTATATGTTCCTGTTTTGAGGAATGCATCTCAAGTGTAGAGGACAAGCTGTACATTGATTTAAATTAAATCTTGGTTACTATGGGTGGGTAGGTGAGATTTTTGTTAGGTGTTGACCTTTTACAAGTTTTTTTTGTACATTGATGAACCCCACATATTTTTGATGTATTCATGAGCCCCACCATTATCAGTTTAATTTATACGTATCCTAGAATGAATTGTAATACTACACATCATACTCTGCAGCATTTATTCTACACCATGAATATTGCAGTATGATTCCCAGACAGAATCACTTGATATCCAAGACCAGTTCTGGATTGTTGTTGAAGTAGTGATTTCCCCATGGATCAACCCCAAAATTTCCCCTGAAAATCATTACCCTCACCATTGATGTTAGATTTGACATAGTGGAATAAAACATATGCCAAATCATGCTCAGCTGATTTTATTCTGTTCTGTAAACAGTTCACTACCATTTCAGTATCCAAAGCTAATTTTGATGTGCTGTAGCAGTTAGTTGTACTGATCTTGACTCATTCACAGGCCGCCCAGGATCAAGCGCATGATTGAATCCTGGTTGCAACAGTCAGCCCACCTGTTCGTCCACCCCTAGGGGTTGGTTGATAAAATGGGTACCTTGCTCAGGGTATATATATATATATATATATATATATATATATATATATTATATATTATTTATTTTATTATACTTTGTCGCTGTCTCCCGCGTTTGAGAGGTAGCGCAAGGAAACAGACGAAAGAAATGGCCCAACCCCCCCCATACACATGTATATACATACGTCCACACACGCAAATATACATACCTACACAGCTTATATATATATATATATATATATATATATATATATATATATATATATATATATATATATGAACAAAGTGCATAGGCACGCGCACCTTCATAGAACATACAAACCTCCAACAGCCAGGATTGAACCCGGTACCTTTGTTATATTTCTCTCGTGTCTCTCCTGATGATGTGATTATTACACGAAAGTGCATTTAGTAACTTATCGTGTTTCATTTTCCCTGTTGACTCATAGGAATATCTTGATCACGCACAAAATTGCGATCCTTTCCAATACATATATATATATATATATATATATATATATATATATATATATATATATATAAATATATATATATATATATATATATATATATATATATATATATATATATATAAATATGTATTTATATATATATATATATATATATATATATATATATATATATATATATATATATATATATAATTTTTTTTTATTTTGCTTTGTCGCCGTCTTTCATGCTATTCGTCATTTCGTGTGTTAGCGAGGTAGCATTAAGAACAGAGGACTGGGTCTTTGAGGGAATATCCTCACCTGGCCCCCTTCTCTCTTCCTTCTTTTGGAAAATTAAAAAAACAAAAACAAGAAAATGATACTGATTTTCAGCTGAGAAAAAAATGAGGCAATTATCTTATTACTTTGTTCCATCTTTTTTAACGGCAATTGATATGATGTTAAGATTGAGATATTGTAAAGAGTGACTTCTACCCTTTCTTTTATTTAGCAGCCTTTAAATGAATCCCGCTGAATGAGGAGGGCCTTGGAGATTGGAGCATGGGGTTAACAGTAACAAATATCTCACACAAAGGGCATCCAGTTAGTGCCACATGTTTACAAACTCCACTCCCACCAGTAAACATGTGTTTACTAATCAGTTATGAAGTATTTTTATTTGTATTAATCATATGATATGTATTACTGTGATTATTGTGTATTTTCATGCATAATTAAGGTTCAAGCCAAGTAATATTAGTAAGGAATTGGAGAAAAATATTATTATTACTTTGTGGCATGCTCCTTATTAGATATATTATGTTTATACACTTAATTTTCTTTTTCAGTTTTTGAGATACTCTTCCAGAAGAGGTGCTCACATCTCAGGAAGGCATTGAGAGTATCCCCAAGAGATCTGGACTGATCATGTGATGGCCACAGAAGCAAGAGAAGCTGCATCTCAGGTCAGCAGTAGTATTGCTATCATTGACCCTGAAGAACAGTGGCTCAGACGAAGACTGCCTCGACACTTGCCAAAACGACCCAATGATATATATGTGACAAGTACTTCAAACTTCAAGGTGGGTTTCCTTTATTTTTGATAATTTAGAATGTTCAGATACTGTAATAATACATGTTTTTCAGTAAAAGACAAATACTCATAAGGATATATAGGATGTATGCTTACAGGGATCTGTATTGAACTGCCAGATAGAATACATGAAGATTTTTAGGTCAGTGATAAAAACAATCTTTGATGGTTGTATCATTTGATTCTCTTTAACAGGAAAGTCAGAAGAGGTTTCTCTTACTTTTGATATGTTACATCTTCCTGTAACATGCATCTTAATCTTTGCAAGGTAGAAATTATGGTAAACTAAGTATCTTTACTGAAATAGTTATTTTCAGCTTGGCCAGGTTTGTGGTACATTTACTCTTGCGAGGAATTTCATGGTAACAGTTCCATTTTCTCATCTCTTACAATACCAATTTAGTATAATGAAAAAGAATATTACATTGCTGCAAGTTCTGAAGATGATATGTACTAGTAGATTTGGGTCTTCTGGTCTGTTGTCTGCTCACTCCTGCAGAGGGCTACCACACCTTCCCTCACCATGATCTAGCCTTCCCACTGTCTCACATCACTACCACTCCCTCTCTTCCTCACCACTGCCACCCTCTCTCCATGGCTGCCACTCCCATCATCACCGCCTTCCTACCTGGCCACCATGCCTTCCCTGCTAAGGTACCATACCCTTCCTCACCACCAACATTCCATCCCTCCCAGGTCACCTTACCCTGAATAGTGTGGATGGCATTGTTCATTGTTATAGCTACTCACCCAGCTTTTTTTCCTGTCCATACTTCTCATATTGTCATTACAGCCTCTTCACTCAACAGTGAAATATTTTCCAGAAAATATTTTACCTCAGCAGTCAGCAATCTCTAGTCTGCCAAGGAAATGGATGAATTATCTTCATATGTGTATAGGGGTTAGTCATTTTATATATGGCAACTTTCCTGCTATGTCTGCAGACTGGGGACACACATTTCAGAGAATAGATTGTGCTAGAATTATTGCGTTTGCTCTTGCCACTTCCCAGACAGTTTACAGTATAAAGGGAAAGCTGCAGAATGTCATGGACATCTACCATCTTTTATAGTAGATAGTTCAGAAAAGCTTCCTGAAAAATTATTGTGGCCTGCAGTATTATAAATTACTGCTCAGCAGCAGTAGTGAGGTTTGGGCTTAGAAGGAATTATCTCCTGTTCAGCTTGTTTTATTTTTGAGACTTCTTTCATGATTCCTCCTTTACAAGGATGAAAACTGTTTGTAGTTACTTTTTTTTTAATACTAGTTTGTACAATACAAAGAGAGAGTGCTACACTATGTATTTTGCCAGCATCTATAGTTTCAGTTCTTAGTTTATTATGACCAACCTCCACTTTTACACTAAATTATTATTTCTTCATATCGTCTCTATAAAGCCCTTGCTTCGCTTTTCATTAGGGCCTCTGGTTCCACTGTCATTGCATCTCCCAAAGAAATGTTCAATGATGTTTTTATCCACCTAATTTTGAAACGTTGAGTTTGTGATCATGTTGCTCCCAAATTTTCTTTCCTCCATGGTGGACAAATTTAAAACCCACTGCCTCTCAGTTGTAGCTCAACCCTTTTAATTCTGGTACTGTCTTAGTTAACCCTTTCTTTTCTTTCAAACTATTCGCCATTTCCCGCGTTAGCGAGGTAGCGTTAAGAACAGAGGACTGGGCCTTTGAGGCCTTTGAGGGAATATCCTCACCTGGCCCCCTTTCTGGACTCTATTAAATCTTTATGCTTCTTTAAGCAGGTTGACCAGACTTTAGAAACATGTTCCAATTTTAGTCTGTGTTGTGAGTAGTTAACTAATCATTCATATGCTTTCTCCAGTTCCACAAAAGCTGCATACAGTTTCGTACCTTTTGCTAAATACTTTTCCAGTTATTCATTCTAGATTATATGTATAGCCATGTGAGGATAGGATACCTCACTTTAGTTTGAATATCTGCATAATTTGAGAAATATAAGGTAACTAAAGTCTCATTTAAGTGTTTTTGCAGCCAATTATTTGAGCTGTGAATGATAGTTTTATATTTCCTAGGGACAGCAGTTGCGTGGATTGAGCATACTGAGTGAATCTGGTTGGGTCATCGTGCATGGACTTGGATCAGCTGTGCCAAATGCCATAAACCTGGCTCTTTCCCTGGAGGGAGCTGTTAGTACTCCTACCACAGTCCATACAAATACATCTTCAGTCCACCTTACTGGTTAGGTTCCAGTGAGCTTTATATTATGTACTGAGTTAGATGCATGCTTTATTGCAGAATAAAATCTTAAGAATTATTGGCAATTACAGCAGTGAGTTGTCTGTAGTGTTAAGTTCGTGTTTTAAAGTGTTTCATGAAGATCTTGTAGATTACCAGAACATAAAGGAGGGAAATTGATGCAGAGATATGTAGAGGAATACCTAATGATTTGCTCATGGATTTAGTGTAACATATTACCAGTGAAAGAAAATATGTTTTAGCAACAATAGGGAAGTATGTATGTTTTATATATTTTATTTATTTTGCTTTGTCGTTGTCTCCCGCGTTAGCGAGGTAGCACAAGGAAACAGATGAAAGAATGGCCCAACCCACCCACATACACATGTATATACATACACGTCCACACACGCAAATATACATACCTATTCATCTCAACGTATACATATTTATATACACACACAGACATATACATATATATACATATATACTTTTCTTTTCTTTCTTTTAAACTATTCGCCATTTCCCACGTTAGCGAGTTAGCGTTAAGAACAGAGGACTGGGCCTTTGTGGGATATCCTCACTTGGCCCCCCTCTGTTCCTCCTTTTGGAAAATTAAAAAAAAAAACGAGAAGGGAGGATTTCTAGCCCCCCGCTCCCTCCCCTTTTAGTCGCCTTCTACGACACGCAGGGAATACGTGGGAAGTATTCTTAATCCCCTATCCCCAGGGATATATACATATATACATATATACATATACATAATTCATACTGTCTGCCTTTATTCATTCCCATCGCCACCTCGCCACAAATGAAATAACATCCCCCTCCCCCCTCATGTGCGTGAGGTAGTGCTAGGAAAAGACAACAAAGGCCCCATTCGTTCACACTGTCTCTAGCTGTCATATAATAATGCACCGAAACCACAGCACCCTTTCCACATCCAGGCCCCACAGAACTTTCTGTGGTTTACCCCAGATGCTTCACATGCCCTGGTTCAATCCATTGACAGCACATCGACCCAGGTATACCACATCGTTCCAATTCATTCTATTCCTTGCACGCCTTTCACCCTCCTGCATGTTCAGGCCCCGATCACTCAAAATCTTTTTCACTCCATCTTTCCACCTCCAGTTTGGTCTCCCACTTCTCCTCGTTCCCTCCACCACTGACATATATATATCCTCTGTCAGTCTTTCCTCTCTCATTCTCTCCATGTGACCAAACCATTTCAAAACACCCTCTTCTGCTCTCTCAACCACACTCTTTTTATTACCACACATCTCTCTTACCCTATTATTACTTACTCGATCAAACCACCTCACACCACATATTGTCCACAAACATCTCATTTCCAGCACGTCCACCCTCCTGCGCACAACTCTATCTATAGCCCACGCCTCGCAACCATACAACATTGTTGGAACCACTATTCCTTCAACCATACCCATTTTTGCTTTCCGAGATAATGTTCTTGACTTCCACACATTCTTCAAGGCTCCCAGAATTTTCGCCCCGTCCCCCCCCTTTGATTCACTCCCGCTTCCATGGTTCCATCCGCTGCCAAATCCACTCCCAGATATCTAAAACACTTCACTTCCTCCAGTTTTTCTCCATTCAAACTTACCTCCCAATTGACTTGACTCTCAACCCAACTGTACCTAATAACCTTGCTCTTATTCACATTTACTCTCAACTTTCTTCTTTCACACACTTTACCAAACTCAGTCACCAGCTTCTGTGATTTCTCACCTGAATCAGCCACCAGCGCTGTATCATCAGTGAACAACAACTGACTCACTTCCCAAGCTCTATCATCCACAACAGACTGCATACTTGCCCCTCTTTCCAAAACACTTGCATTCACCTCCCTAACAACCCCATCCATAAACAAAACAGCCATGGAGACATCACACACCCCTACCGCAAACCTACATTCTCTGAGAACCAATCACTTTCCTCTCTTCCTACACGAACACATGCCTTACATCCTCGATAAAAGCTTTTCACTGCTTCTAACAACTTGCCTCCCACACCATATATTCTTAATACATTCCACAGAGCATCTCTATCAACTCGTATCATATGCCTTCTCCAGATCCATAAATGCTGCATACAAGTCCATTTGCTTTTCTAAGTATTTCTCACATACATTCTTCAAAGCAAACACCTGATCCACACATCCTCTACCACTTCTGAAACCACACTGCTCTTCCCCAATCTGATGCTCTGTACATGCCTTCACCCCCTCAATCAATACCCTCCCATATAATTACCCAGGAATACTCAACAAACTTATACCTCTGTAATTTGAGCACTCACCTTTGTCCCCTTTGCCTTTGTACAATGGCACTATGCAAGCATTCTGCCAATCCTCAGGCACCTCACCATGAATCATACATACATTAAATAACCTCACCAACCAGTCAACAATAGAGTCACCCCCTTTTTTAATAAATTCCATGGCAGTACCATCCAAACTCGCTGCCTTGCCGGCTTTCATCTTTCACAAAGCTTTTACTACCTCTTCTCTGTTTACCAAATCATTCTCCCTAACCCTCTCACTTTGCACACCACCTCGACCAAAACACCCTATATCTGCCACCCTATCATCAAACACATTCAACAAACCTTCAAAATACTCACTCCATCTCCTCACATCACCACTACTCGTTATCACCTCCCCATTAGCCCCCTTCACTGAAGTTCCCATTTGTTCCCTTGTCTTACGCACTTTATTTACCTCCTTCCAAAACATCTTTTTATTCTCCCTAAAATTTAATGATACTCTCACCCCAACTCTCATTTGCCCTCTTTTTCACCTCTTGCACCTTTCTCTTGACCTCCTGCCTCTTTTATACATCTCCCACTCATTTACATTTTTTTCCTACAAAAATCGTCCAAATGCCTCTCTCTTCTCTTTTACTAATAATCTTACTTCTTCATCCTACCACTCACTACCCTTTCTAATCTGCCCACTTCTCACGCCACAAGCATCTTTTGCGCAACCCATCAGGGGTGTGTGATGTCTCCATGGTTGTTTAATTTGTTTATGGATGGGGTTGTTAAGGAGGTGAATGCAAGAGTTTTGGAAAGAGGGGCAAGTATGAAGTCTGTTGTGGATGAGAGAGCTTGGGAAGTGAGTCAGTTGTTGTTCGCTGATGATACAGCGCTGGTGGCTGATTCATGTGAGAAACTGCAGAAGCTGGTGACTGAGTTTGGTAAAGTGTGTGAAAGAAGAAAGTTAAGAGTAAATGTGAATAAGAGCAAGGTTATTAGGTACAGTAGGGTTGAGGGTCAAGTCAATTGGGAGGTAAGTTTGAATGGAGAAAAACTGGAGGAAGTAAAGTGTTTTAGATATCTGGGAGTGGATCTGGCAGCGGATGGAACCATGGAAGCGGAAGTGGATCATAGGGTGGGGAAGGGGGCGAAAATCCTGGGAGCCTTGAAGAATGTGTGGAAGTCGAGAACATTATCTCGGAAAGCAAAAATGGGTATGTTTGAAGGAATAGTGGTTCCAACAATGTTGTATGGTTGCGAGGCATGGGCTATGGATAGAGTTGTGCGCAGGAGGATGGATGTGCTGGAAATGAGATGTTTGAGGACAATGTGTGGTGTGAGGTGGTTTGATCGAGTAAGTAACGTAAGGGTAAGAGAGATGTGTGGAAATAAAAAGAGTGTGGTTGAGAGAGCAGAAGAGGGTGTTTTGAAATGTTTTGGGCACATGGAGAGAATGAGTGAGGAAAGATTGACCAAGAGGATATATGTGTCGGAGTTGGAGGGAACGAGGAGAAGTGGGGAGACCAAATTGGAGGTGGAAAGATGGAGTGAAAAAGATTTTGTGTGATCGGGGCCTGAACATGCAGGAGGGTGAAAGGAGGGCAAGGAATAGAGTGAATTGGATCGATGTGGTATACCAGGGTTGACGTGCTGTCAGTGGATTGAATCAGGGCATGTGAAGCGTCTGGGGTAAACCATGGAAAGCTGTGTAGGTATGTATATTTGCGTGTGTGGACGTATGTATATACATGTGTATGGGGGTGGGTTGGGCCATTTCTTTCGTCTGTTTCCTTGCGCTACCTTGCAAACGCGGGAGACAGCGACAAAGTATATATATATATATATATATATATATATATATATATATATATATATGAAAGCCGGCAAGGCAGCAGGTTTGGATGGTATTGCAGTGGAATTTATTAAAAAAGGGGGTGACTGTATTGTTGACTGGTTGGTAAGGTTATTTAATGTATGTATGACTCATGGTGAGGTGCCTGAGGATTGGCGGAATGCGTGCATAGTGCCATTGTACAAAGGCAAAGGGGATAAGAGTGAGTGCTCAAATTACAGAGGTATAAGTTTGTTGAGTATTCCTGGTAAATTATATGGGAGGGTATTGATTGAGAGGGTGAAGGCATGTACAGAGCATCAGATTGGGGAAGAGCAGTGTGGTTACAGAAGTGGTAGAGGATGTGTGGATCAGGTGTTTGCTTTGAAGAATGTATGTGAGAAATACTTAGAAAAGCAAATGGATTTGTATGTAGCATTTATGGATCTGGAGAAGGCATATGATAGAGTTGATAGAGATGCTCTGTGGAAGGTATTAAGAATATATGGTGTGGGAGGAAAGTTGTTAGAAGCAGTGAAAAGTTTTTATCGAGGATGTAAGGCATGTGTACGTGTAGGAAGAGAGGAAAGTGATTGGTTCTCAGTGAATGTAGGTTTGCGGCAGGGGTGTGTGATGTCTCCATGGTTGTTTAATTTGTTTATGGATGGGGTTGTTAGGGAGGTAAATGCAAGAGTTTTGGAAAGAGGGGCAAGTATGAAGTCTGTTGGGGATGAGAGAGCTTGGGAAGTGAGTCAGTTGTTGTTCGCTGATGATACAGCGCTGGTGGCTGATTCATGTGAGAAACTGCAGAAGCTGGTGACTGAGTTTGGAAAAGTGTGTGGAAGAAGAAAGTTAAGAGTAAATGTGAATAAGAGCAAGGTTATTAGGTACAGTAGGGTTGAGGGTCAAGTCAATTGGGAGGTGAGTTTGAATGGAGAAAAACTGGAGGAAGTGAAGTGTTTTAGATATCTGGGAGTGGATCTGGCAGCGGATGGAACCATGGAAGCGGAAGTGGATCATAGGGTGGGGGAGGGGGCGAAAATCCTGGGGGCCTTGAAGAATGTGTGGAAGTCGAGAACATTATCTCGGAAAGCAAAAATGGGTATGTTTGAAGGAATAGTGGTTCCAACAATGTTGTATGGTTGCGAGGCGTGGGCTATGGATAGAGTTGTGCGCAGGAGGATGGATGTGCTGGAAATGAGATGTTTGAGGACAATGTGTGGTGTGAGGTGGTTTGATCGAGTGAGTAACGTAAGGGTAAGAGAGATGTGTGGAAATAAAAAGAGCGTGGTTGAGAGAGCAGAAGAGGGTGTTTTGAAGTGGTTTGGGCACATGGAGAGGATGAGTGAGGAAAGATTGACCAAGAGGATATATGTGTCGGAGGTGGAGGGAACAAGGAGAAGAGGGAGACCAAATTGGAGGTGGAAAGATGGAGTGAAAAAGATTTTGTGTGATCGGGGCCTGAACATGCAGGAGGGTGAAAGGAGGGCAAGGAATAGAGTGAATTGGAGCGATGTGGTATACCGGGGTTGACGTGCTGTCAGTGGATTGAAGCAAGGCATGTGAAGCGTCTGGGGTAAACCATGGAAAGCTGTGTAGGTATGTATATTTGCGTGTGTGGACGTGTGTATGTACATGTGTATGGGGGGGGGGTTGGGCCATTTCTTTCGTCTGTTTCCTTGCGCTACCTCGCAAACGCGGGAGACAGCGACAAAGTATAATAATAATAAAAAAAAATATATATATATATATATTCTTTCTTTCTTTCATACTATTCGCCATTTCCCGCATTAGCGAGGTAGCGTTATGAACAGGGGACTGGGTGTGGAGGGGGACCTGTGGTTTCGGTATATTGCACATGACAGCTGGGGACTGAGTGTTAACGTGAACGGGTGTGGCCTCTGTCGTCTTCTCCTAGCGCTACCTTGCACGTGCACTGGGGGAGAGGGGTGCTATTTCATGTGTGGCGGGGTGGTGACGGGAATAGATGGGGGCAGCAAGTATGAAAGTGTACATGTGTTTGTGTGTATGTCTGTGTATGTATATGTGTGTATATGTTGAAATGTATAGGTATGTATATGTGCGTATGTGGGCGTGTATGTATATACATGTGTATATGGGTGGGTTGGGCCATTCTTTTGTCTCTTACCTTGTGCTACCTCACTAACGCAGGGGACAGCGACAAAGTATGATGAATAAATGATGGGAAATGACAAGTGTAGTCCACGTTGCTCACTAACAAGAGATGAAGGGTATTCAAGTACATAGTATTTGAATAGTCATTTTCCTATTAGGGGCGATCATAGCCTAGCAGTAGGGCTCCCACCTGTTGCACAGGGGTCCCAGGTTCGATCCTGGCCATTGGACGTTTGTATGTTCTATGAAGGTGCGCGTTCATATGCACTTTGTTTGTATATATATAAATATATATGTGTGTGTGTGTATGTGTATGAAGTGTCTGGGGTGAACCATGGAAGGGTCTGTGGGGCCTAGATGTGGATAGGGAGCTGTGGTTTTGGTGCATTACACATGACAGCTAGAGACTGAGTGTGAACAAATGTGGCCTTTTTTGTCCGTTTTTCCTAGCGCTACCTTGCTGAAGTGGGGGGTAGTGACGCTATTTCCTTTGTAGCAGGGTAGCGACAGGAATGGATGAAGGCAAGCAAGTATGAATATGTACATGTGTATATATGTATATGTCTGTGTATGTATATGTTGATATGTATATGTGTGCATATGTGCATGTATGGGTGTTTATGTATATATGTGTACATGAGTGGATGGGTCATTCTTCATCTGTTTCCTGGTGCTACCTTGCTGACATGAGAAACAGTTATTAAGTAGTGTAAATGTATAAATAAATGAAATAATTTATTTTTCATTTTTCAGAGGACATAGAACCCTCACTAAATGGAGCAGACCATGATTACCATTCAAAAGGCTATGCAGCAGTCCACATCAAAATTTCTCTTCAGAAAAGTTTTGCCAAAGATAATTCTTTTACAAAAGAACCAAACAAAGCAGTAAAAAGAAATTAGCCTGTGAATTCAACTCTAAAGGAATAAGTGGTTGAAAGGACTGGCAGAGTACAAGATGTGCCAGATGATTACAAAAATATGTTCTGTTCATGTAATTCAGGAAAAAAGGAATTGCATGAAAGTTTAAGTGATTTGATTGACTACTGCTTTGGTGTTAAGACATAATATGGAAATGGGCTTTTTCTTAACATGCACCCTGCACATGAAAAGTAAATCAGAATTAGAAAATATAAGTTTTAACAATATTTTGAAACAAGTGACTTTGGATTACATGTGAGAATACTCCTAAGTTTCTTAAAGAAGCAAAGATGTTCTTCAGTTTACAGGAGCTGAGAATGTGGCTTGGAGTAACTATACTGGAGGTAAGAACTTATATTTCATGGTTACATCCTTAAAGCCTTGTTCCTTGGTGGATAACAGTAATAGTGCACAAAATTTAAAAACAGGCAGTTATCCAGGTCATTACTTTTGCTTCCCTTCTTTGCATCCAAATATTTTAAGTCTTAGCAAGTGATATGACTTTTTTGTGGAATTTGAATCAGACTTTGATATCCATTACAAATAGGCAGTGGAAGTACGGGAGATCTTGTCCTCTTTTATTCTGCATTACCATAGTAGCATATTTTTTTTCATACTTGTTTGCTGTTTCCTGCATTAGCAAGGTAGTGCCAGGAAAAGTCATGTGTAATGCATCAAAACCACAGCCCCCTCGTACATAACCAGGCCCTATATACCATTTGGTCTTTGAGGCTGTTTCCACAATTTATATACCTTTACACTTTATTCTTCTTTATGATTATAACAGGCCTTCGAGAACTGAAGTCAGGCTGATAAGATGGTAGTTCAAAATGCATAATCTCTCTCTCTCTCTCTCTTAATTAGTGTTACATTAGCAATAGGGGAGAAAGAATACTTCCCACATATTCCCTGCATGTCATGGGGGGCGACCTGGGGGGATATGGAAGTTCTCCCCTCCCGTTTTTGGTTTTCCAAAGGAAGGAACAGAAGGGGGTGCCAAGTGAGGATGTGCCCTTTTGGCTTGGTCCTCTGTTCTTGGTGCTACCTCGCTAGTGCGAGAGGTGGTGAAAACGTATTAAAAAAATTATTCTTATTTATTTTTTTCATTATACTTATTTGCTGTCTCTTGCGTTAGCGAGGTAGCGCAAGGAAACAGACGAAAGAATGGCCCAACCCACACATACACATGTACATACATAAATGCCCACAAACGCACATATATATACCTGTGTATTTCAATGTATACATGCATATACATACTCAGATGTATTTATATATACTCATGAACACATCCACACTTGCTGCCTTCATTCATTCCAGTCGCCACCCCATCACGCAGGAAATGGCACCCCACTCCTCCCATGCGTGCGAGGTAGCGCTAGGAAAAGACAACAAAGGCCACATTCGCTCACACTCAGTCTCTAGCTGTCATGTGTAATGCACTAAACCACAGCTCTCTTTCCACACCCAGGCCCCACAGAACTTTTCATGGTTTACCCCAGACGCTTCACATGCCCTGGCACAATCCACGACAGCACGTCGACCCTGATATACCACATTGTTCCAGTTCACTCTATTCCTTGTGCGCCTTACACCCTTCTGTATGTTCAGGCCCTGACTGCTCAAAATCTTCTTTTTCACTCTATCTTTCACCTCCAATTTGATCTCCCACTTCTCGTTCCCTCCACCTCTGACACATATATCCTCTTTGTCAATACATAAATGTCTGTGTATGTATACATTGAAATGTATAGGTATGTATATGTGTTTGTGTGGACGTTTATGTATATACATGCATATGTGGATGGGTCATCTGGTTTCGGTGCATTATTACATGACAGCTAAAGACTGAGTGTAAACCAATGTGGCCTTTGTTGTCTTTTCCTAGCGCTACCTCGCACACATGAGGGGGGAGGGGGTTGTTATTTCAAGTGTGGTGGGGTGGCAGTGGGAATGAATAAAGGCAGACTATGAATTATGTACATGTGTATATATGTATATGTCTGTGTGTGTATATATATATGTATACGTTGAGATGTATAGGTATGTATATTTGCGTGTATGGACGTGTGTGTGTGGACGTGTATGTATATACATGTGTATGTGGGTGGGTTGGGCCATTCTTTCGTCTGTTTCCTTGCGCTACCTCACTAACGCGGGAGACAGTGACAAAGTAAAATATATAAATATATATATTTCTTTCTTTTTCTTTCATACTATTTGCCATTTCCCTTATCAGCGAGGTAGCGTTAAGAACAGAGGACTCAGCCTCTGAGGAAACATCCTCACCCAGCCCCGTTCTCTGTTCCTTCCTTTGAAAAAAAAAATATATATATATATATCTTTCTTTCATACTATTCGCCATTTCCCGCATTAGCGAGGTAGTGTTAAGAACAGAGGACTGGGCCTTTGAGGGAATATCCTCACCAGGCCCCCTTCTCTGTTCTTCCTTTGGAATATTAAAAAAAAAAAAAAAAAAAAAAAAAAAAAAAAAAAAAAAAAAAAAAAACGAGAGGGGAGGATTCCAGCCACCCGCTCCCTCCTCTTTTAGTCGCCTTCTACAACACGCAGGGAACACGTGGGAAGTATTCTTTCTCCCCTATCCCCAGGGATAAAATATATATATATATATATATATATATATATATATATATATATATATATCTTTTTCTTCTTTTAAACTGTTTGCCATTTCCCGCGTTAGCGAGGTAGCGTTAAGAACAGAGGACTGGGCCTTTTTTGGAATATCCTCACCTGGCCCCCTCTGTTCCTTCTTTTGGAAAATTAAAAAAAAAAAAACGAGAGGGAGGTTTTCCAGCCCCCCGCTCCCTACCCTTTTAGTCGCCTTCTACGACACGCAGGGAATACGTGGGAAGTATTCTTAATCCCCTATCCCCAGGGATAATATATATATATATATATATATATATTTTTTCTTTCAAACTATTCGCCATTTCCCGCATTAGCGAGGTAGCGTTAAGAACAGAGGACTGGGCCTTTGAGGGAATACCCTCACCTGGCCCAATTCTCTGTTCCTTCTTTTGGAAAAAAAAAAAAAAAAAAAAACGAGAGGATAGGATTTCCAGCCCCCCGCTCCCTCCCCTCTTAGTTGCCTTCTACGACACGCAGGGAATATGTGGGAAGTATTCTTAATCCCCTATACCCAGGGATACATATATATATGTTTAACATATATATATGTTTAACATATATATATGTTTAATTTGTTTATGGATGGGGTTGTAAAGGAGGTAAATGCAAGAGTCCTGGAAAGAGGGGCAAGTATGAAGTCTGTTGGGGATGAGAGAGCTTGGGAAGTGAGTCAATTGTTGTTCGCTGATGATACAGCGCTGGTGGCTGATTCATGTGAGAAACTGCAGAAGCTGGTGACTGAGTTTGGTAAAGTGTGTGGAAGAAGAAAGTTGAGAGTAAATGTGAATAAGAGCAAGGTTATTAGGTACAGTAGGGGTGAGGGTCAAGTCAATTGGGAGGTGAGTTTGAATGGAGAAAAACTGGAGGAAGTGAAGTGTTTTAGATATCTGGGAGTGGATCTGTCAGCGGATGGAACCATGGAAGCGGAAGTGGATCATAGGGTGGGGGAGGGGGCGAAAATTTTGGGAGCCTTGAAAAATGTGTGGAAGTCGAGAACATTATCTCGGAAATCAAAAATGGGTATGTTTGAGGGAATAGTGGTTCCAACAATGCTGTATGGTTGCGAGGCGTGGGCTATGGATAGAGATGTGCGCAGGAGGATGGATGTGCTGGAAATGAGATGTTTGAGGACAATGTGTGGTGTGAGGTGGTTTGATCGAGTAAGTAACGTAAGGGTAAGAGAGATGTGTGGAAATAAAAAGAGCGTGGTCGAGAGAGCAGAAGAGGGTGTTTTGAAATGGTTTGGGCACATGGAGAGAATGAGTGAGGAGAGATTGACCAAGAGGATATATGTGTCGGAGGTGGAGGGAACGAGGAGAAGAGGGAGACCAAATTGGAGGTGGAAAGATGGAGTGAAAAAGATTTTGTGTGATCGGGGCCTGAACATGCAGGAGGGTGAAAGGAGGGCAAGAAATAGAGTGAATTGGAGTCATGTGGTATACAGGGGTTGACGTGCTGTCAGTGGATTGAAGCAAGGCATGTGAAGCGTCTGGGGTAAACCATGGAAAGCTGTGTAGGTATGTATATTTGCGTGTCTGGACGTGTGTATGTACATGTGTATGGGGGGGGGGGGTTGGGCCATTTCTTTCGTCTGTTTCCTTGCGCTACCTCGCAAACGCGGGAGACAGCGACAAAGTATAAAAAAAAAAAAAAAAAAAAAAATATATATATATATTATCCCTGGGGATAGGGGATTAAGAATACATCCCACGTATTCCCTGCGTGTCGTAGAAGGCGACTAAAAGGGGAGGGAGCGGGAGGCTGGAAATCCTCCCCTCTCACTTTTTTTTTAATTTTCCAAAAGAGGGAACAGAGAAGGGGCCCAGGTGAGGATATTCCCTCAAGGGCCCAGTCCTCTGTTCTCAACGCTACCTCGCTAATGCGGGAAATGGCGAATAGTATGAAAGAAAAGATATATATATATATATATATATATATATATATATATATATATATATATATATATATATAATATATATATATATATATATATATATATATATATATATATATATATATATATATATATATTCTGGGAGCCTTGAAGAATGTGTGGAAGTCGAGAACATTATCTCGGAAAGCAAAAGTGGGTATGTTTGAAGGAATAGTGGTTCCAACAATGTTGTATGGTTGCGAGGCGTGGGCTATGGATAGAGTTGTGCGCAGGAGGATGGATGTGCTGGAAATGAGATGTTTGAGGACAATATGTGGTGTGAGGTGGTTTGATCGAGTAAGTAACGTAAGGGTAAGAGAGATGTGTGGAAATAAAAAGAGCGTGGTTGAGAGAGCAGAAGAGGGTGTTTTGAAATGGTTCGGGCACATGGAGAGAATGAGTGAGGAAAGATTGACCAAGAGAATATATGTGTCGGAGGTGGAGGGAACGAGGAGAAGAGGGAGACCAAAGTGGAGGTGGAAAGATGGAGTGAAAAAGATTTTGTGTGATCGGGGCCTGAACATGCAGGAGGGTGAAAGGAGGGCAAGGAATAGAGTGATTTGGAGCGATGTGGTATACCGGGGTTGACGTGCTGTCAGTGGATTGAATCAAGGCATGTGAAGCGTCTGGGGTAAACCATGGAAAGCTGTGCAGGTATGTATATTTGCGTGTGTGGACGTATGTATATACATGTGTATGGGGGTGGGTTGGGCCATTTCTTTCGTCTGTTTCCTTGCGCTACCTCGCAAACGCGGGAGACAGCGGAAAAAAAAAAAAAAAAAAAATATATATATATATATATATATATATATATTTTTTTTTTTCCTTTCTTTCAAACTATTCGCTATTTCCCGCGATAGTGAGGTAGTGTTGAGAACAGAGGACTGGGCCTTTGAGGGAATATCCTCACCTGGCCCCCTTCTTTGTTCCTTCTTTTGGGGGGGAAGAAAAAATGCGAGGGGAGGATTTCCAGCCAGCTGCTCCATATCTATCTATCTATCTATATATATATATATATATATATATATTTTTTTTTTCATACTATTCGCCATTTCCCGCGATAGCGAGGTAGCGTTAAGAACAGAGGACTGGGCCTTTTTTGGAATATCCTCACCTGGCCCCCTCTGTTCCTTTTGGAAAATTAAAAAAAAAAAAAAAGAGAGAGGGGAGGATTTCCAGCCCCCCGCTCCCTCCCCTTTTAGTCGCCTTCTACGACACGCAGGGAATACGTGGGATGTATTCTTAATCCCCTATCCCCAGGGATAATATATATATATATATATCTATATATATATATATATATATATATATATATATATATATATATATATATATATATATATATATATTTCATACTATTCGCTATTTCCTGCCTTAGCGAGGTAGCGTTAAGAACAGAGGACTGGGCCTCTGAGGAAACATCCTCACCCAGCCCCCTTCTCTGTTCCTTCCTTTGGAAAATTAAAATAAAAAAAAATGAGAGGGGAAGATTTCCAGCCCCCCGCTCCCTTCCCTTTTAGTCGCCTGGGGATAGGGGAGAAAGAATACTTCCCACATATTCCCTGCGTGTCGTAGAAGGCGACTAAAAGGGGAGGGAGCAGGGGGCTGGAAATCCTCCCTTCTCATTTTTTCTAATTTTCCAAAAGAAGGAACGGAGAAGGGGGCCAGGTGAGGATATTCCCTCAAAGGCCCAGTCCTCTGTTCTTAACGCTACCTCGCTTACACGGGAAATGGCGAATAGTTTGAAAGAAAAAAAAAAAAAAAAATATATATATATATATATATATATATATATATAAGAGTGAGTGCTCAAATTACAGAGGTATAAGTTTGTTGAGTATTCCTGGTAAATTATATGGGAGGGTATTGATTGAGAGGGTGAAGGCATGTACAGAGCATCAGATTGGGGAAGAGCAGTGCGGTTTCAGAAGTGGTAGAGGATGTGTGGATCAGGTGTTTGCTTTGAAGAATGTATGTGAGAAATACTTAGAAAAGCAAATGGATTTGTATGTAGCATTTATGGATCTGGAGAAGGCATATGATAGAGTTGATAGAGATGCTCTGTGGAAGGTATTAAGAATATATGGTGTGGGAGGAAAGTTGTTAGAAGCAGTGAAAAGTTTTTATGGAGGATGTAAGGCATGTGTACGTGTAGGAAGAGAGGAAAGTGATTGGTTCTCAGTGAATGTAGGTTTGCGGCAGGGGTGTGTGATGTCTCCATGGTTGTTTAATTTGTTTATGGATGGGGTTGTTAGGGAGGTAAATGCAAGAGTCCTGGAAAGAGGGGCAAGTATGAAGTCTGTTGGGGATGAGAGAGCTTGGGAAGTGAGTCAGTTGTTGTTCGCTGATGATACAGCGCTGGTGGCTGATTCATGTGAGAAACTGCAGAAGCTGGTGACTGAGTTTGGTAAAGTGTGTGGAAGAAGAAAGTTAAGAGTAAATGTGAATAAGAGCAAGGTTATTAGGTACAGTAGGGGTGAGGGTCAAGTCAATTGGGAGGTGAGTTTGAATGGAGAAAAACTGGAGGAAGTGAAGTGTTTTAGATATCTGGGAGTGGATCTGTCAGCGGATGGAACCATGGAAGCGGAAGTGGATCATAGGGTGGGGGAGGGGGCAAAAATTTTGGGAGCCTTGAAAAATGTGTGGAAGTCGAGAACATTATCTCGGAAAGCAAAAATGGGTATGTTTGAAGGAATAGTGGTTCCAACAATGTTGTATGGTTGCGAGGCGTGGGCTATGGATAGAGATGTGCGCAGGAGGATGGATGTGCTGGAAATGAGATGTTTGAGGAAAATGTGTGGTGTGAGGTGGTTTGATCGAGTAAGTAACGTAAGGGTAAGAGAGATGTGTGGAAATAAAAAGAGCGTGGTTGAGAGAGCAGAAGAGGGTGTTTTGAAATGGTTTGGGCACATGGAGAGAATGAGTGAGGAAAGATTGACCAAGAGGATATATGTGTCGGAGGTGGAGGGAACGAGTAGAAGAGGGAGACCAAATTGGAGGTGGAAAGATGGAGTGAAAAAGATTTTGTGTGATCGGGGCCTGAACATGCAGGAGGGTGAAAGGAGGGCAAGGAATAGAGTGAATTGGAGCGATGTGGTATACAGGGGTTGACGTGCTGTCAGTGGATTGAATCAAGGCATGTGAAGCGTCTGGGGTAAACCATGGAAAGCTGTGTAGGTATGTATATTTGCGTGTGTGGACGTGTGTATGTACATGTGTATGGGGGGGGGGGTTGGGCCATTTCTTTCGTCTGTTTCCTTGCGCTACCTCGCAAACGCGGGAGACAGCGACAAAGTATAAAAAAAAAAAAAAAAAAAAAAAATATATATATATATATATATATATATATATATATATATATGTTTTGTGTTACTCCGTGAACCATATCACCACAACCTGCTTAGCTTTTTTAGTTAGTCAACCCACCTCACATTGTCAGGCTTTTTATTTTAATATTTCCACCTTTTTCCTTTCTTTTGGATTTAATGCCAAAGACTCTTATCTCTTAACACTGTCAGTACTACTGTACTTTCAGGCATACTCATCTTGATTCTAACAGAAATTGAACTCTTCCACATACTCCTCCCTGCTGGCATGTCTACTTCCAGATACCCAAAGAACTCCACTTTGCTCAGGCCTTCCCCATTCAAACTTTCATACATCATCCCGTCTCATCCCCTGATGCACTTTAATTTTATTTACTTTCCATTTTCACTCTCATCAGCTCCTGTATTATCTCAAATTTGCTACAAGGGATTTTTCATGTGGAAATTGCAACTCATTCACTTCCCATATTTGTATACCATAGATCTGCCCTTGCATTTACCTCCCTTATCACCTTGTACATAAACAGATCAAAGAACCATAGCACATCACACATACTTAATGCAGACCCTCTTTTAACATGCACCCTTGCCTTACTCTCCTGGTAAAAACTCTGTTGTAACTTTCCATAATCCCCATATATTTATAGCACCTTCCACAAGACCTCTGTCAACCCAGTCATCTTTTATTGTACATAAATGTTAAAGTGGTTATGCACAAATGAAGCTGCTTCATTTATTCCCAGTGCTATCTTGCTAATGTGGTAAAGGCAGTCAGATACCAAAAATAGCTATTGGGAATATATACAGGACAGTTTTTAAGTGGGCTTTTAACTTGGAGCTGTTGATGAATGGGATTGACTTTGTTCCAAGTCAGTTATTGTACTGCTTAGATTGCACTTTCTTCCACTGATGTCTCTAAGCTTCATTTGTAGACTTCTGGTTTGCTGTGTTCTCTTAAGCTGAACACAGGACATATTGTTACTGTTTACTCCATTTTATATCATACATATAATTTGCCAGATCTTTTTAATGTTGCAATATACAGGGAATTAGTGAAATCGTCTTGCTTTAGGTGTACATAAAATTCATTGCAAATCTGGGAAAACTCCTCTTTGGAATGATGTAAGAATAAGATTGAGGGTATTAAAATGCCTTTTGCATTTGTGGTTCACACATACACTTTTTAGTTAAGATATTTATTTGGGAAAAACACTGAAAGTGCATTTGAAATGAATGGATGAGCACAGGAACTGACTGAGTGTGAGGCAGAAATAATGAGGGAGTACTTATATCTGGATAAGTGGAGCAAGTGTGAAGGAGTGCAAGATTATATAATGAAGTCAGTTGAAGGAACATCTTTTTTACAGCCCCCAATTGTTCAGCCACAAAAATCCTATTAGATAAGATTGATTAACTTTCACACATTGATCACTCCACAAGTGTCATTTTAAGTCATTGTTGCCATTTTTACGTAGTTCCCTTCAGAAATATTTTATCTATATCATAAACTATTAATGTGGGAAATAATCAGAAAATATATTTGTAATAAACATTCACGATTACACCATATAAAAGTTGCTTATATGGTATTAATTTATCTTCTCTTTAAAATGCATGGTACTTTTTTGTATTTTAGTATGATTTTTGTATAGTTTCCTTCAGAAACACCCATCATAAACTCATAATGTGAAGATAATTATAGTGGGAACACACAATTATTCCATATAATTACACAGCTTATAAAATATCTAAAACCCATTTTACCCCTCAGTATATATACTAATTTTTTTTTTTTTTTCAAACTATTCGCCATTTCCCGCGTTAGCAAGGTAGCGTTAAGAACAGAGGACTGGGCCTCTGAGGGAAAATCCTCACCTGGCCCCCTTCTCTCTTCCTTCTTTTGGAAAATTAAAAAAAAAAAAAAAGAGGGGAGGATTTCCAGCCCCCCGCTCCCTCCCCTTTTAGTCGCCTTCTACGACACGCAGGGAATACGTGGGAAGTATTCTTTCTCCCCAATCCCCAGGGGATATATAGATATGAAGGTTAAATCGCATTTCAATTTCAGTAGTTCATACAATTTCCTTTAACGTAATTTTTCTATATATGTGGCATGACATGTTTCATGGAAACAATCCATCTCATCAGGTGCCAGTACTCGACAGTTATTTAAATTTCAACATCATACTTGGTTCCTGCCGCACAACACCAATCAATCTAGGCTCTGCACTGTCAGCTATGTCTGGTTGTAACCCTTATAAGGGAGAATGATTAAGCAGGGTAAGGTTGCTTTGGTTGACCTGGGTAACTGGGTGTGTCATGAACAACTTTTTTGATGTTTTTTTGTTTTGTCAATTCTCTCATAATGAGTTGGTTAATGCTAGGATGTGCTTTGAATGGGGACAAATTAAAGTTCTTAGTATTAGCAGTTAAGACAGATTCAATGACATCACGTGTGGCATAATAAGCAGAGCGATATAACAGGATTTTCAAGATCTATGGGGTGATCATTTTCATTACGAGTGTTTGGCGATCATATTTTTGTGGTCATCCCTTCATACTGACTGTTGATGTCAATAACACCTCTCTGTTACAGTCTTACTGGTTGTGCTACATTTATAGAAAAATTACATTATATAAAATTGTATGATCTACTGAAGTGCAATTTCACCTTCATACTATCATCACGGACAAGTGTGAGCATCATGTCTACACACACATATATATATATATATATATATATATATATATATATATATATATATATATATATATATATATATATATATATACATATTTATTATACATTGTTGCTGTCTCCCGCGTCAGCGAGGCAGCGCGAGGAAACAGACGAAAGAATAGCCCAACCCACCCACACACACATGTACATACATACACGCCCACACACACACACACACATAATTATACATTTCAATGTGTACATACATAGACATATACATATATACACATGTACTAATTTTTTATTTCTACTAATTTCCCTTTAGAATTGTCTTACCTAATTCATGAAAAACAAAAATGTTTCCAGTGTTAGGGAAATAGCATCAGGAACAGAAGTCACCATTCTGCAGTGGTGTGTGTAAACATGGGATTTTGAATGGCTCAAGGATCATTTAAATACAGGCAAAAAACTATATGCATTTTTGGAGAGCTACACTGTCTGTGCACGGAAGTGTTGAGAAATAATATTTTCATGTTGACCTTATACATTATACCAAACCCCTTCAGAATGGCAGCACTTGTGAGAACAGATTTGATAACTGTTCTTTCATCTTTTCAGGTTTTCATCTGGCTAACAGCATTGCTGGTAACTCTTGTGCTCGTAGTGCTTAGGATTGAAGGAGTCATGAAAAGCATGAGCTGGTGGGTGGTACTGTCTCCCATGTTCATTGCTGATGCACTAAACACCTACTTTTGTGTCATTGTACTTATTAGAATGTATCTAGATGGTGTTCTGAAGCCAGCAGCCCTTCGAGCTCTGTGGAGCTTTTCTGTGCTCACCCTTGGCTTCACTTTCAAATTTCTTCTTTGTAGAAAATTAATGGAACCTTTGCAGCTTGAATACTCTGCTGTCATGTCTCCTGTTTTTGTCCTTCTTCAGCTGATACTGATACGAGCATGTCACCTCAACTAAGTTAATTTCATATTGAAAGATTTAGTTTTAGAAATCTCTTCTCACATGCAGAAATTTAGCAAAGATTATTTTAATATTAAACTTTGATTTCAGTTTGCACAAATTAGGTAATGAAATGTATTTACAAATTTGCATTAAAATCCTCTGGGTTCTTTACCAAAGGATGCCTACCTATGCTTTTCTATCAATTTTTTTCACTAATGTATAGTACATTGGAATAAAAATTATTTTAAAGTATGGAAGGTTTATTATACCACTTAATATTTACGCAGGTAATTTTCATAAAATAAACCTGAAATTATCAAAGTAAAACACTGTAAAACACTGTTTTTTGTTTTTTTTTTCCAAAAGAAGGAACAGAGAATTGGGCCAGGTGAGGGTATTCCCTCAAAGGCCCAGTCCTCTGTTCTTAACGCTACCTCGCAAATGCGGGAAATGGCGAATAGTTTGAAAGAAAGAAAAAACACTGTACAAATGTATTTACATTATTCTTACAAGTCAACTGAATTATATATATCACATATGGCTGACAAAAAAGTCTTCCTAACCAAAGACAGTAAGATAACACAATATGTTCTGTACAAATCCTATGCTCAAAAATGTTTGAATAACGTTTCATACCATAGTGTTTGTTAATCAAAAACCCTGACCATGGAATGGTGCATGTTAACTTTGTGGCACTTGTATTTTTTACCCCTCTGGTTATCCTTTGTTGGTCAGTGAAGTCTGCACAAAAATTAATTTCATAATTGATTTCTGCTCTAACTGTTATTCAACACTGATAATTTATTTAAGGTTCTCTGCCCACTCTTGGGGATTAATATCAAACTCTTCCATCTTTTTATCAATAATCCACCATCTACCTAAGAAGCCAACATCCATAATCCTTTCATGAAAGGTTATATACTGTGGCTTTAGGTATTCACACTGACACTTAAACAAACCACAGACTTTTGAATAGTTGTCCACCCACAGAAAAGAACAAAACCCGAGGCTCAGTCTGAAACGGATATGATTTACCATTAGTAAAGAAAGCTGACATAGCCCTGGTACTGGAAACTTGAATTACACAATGCAAATTTTAGTACACACTGAAATCCATGTCAATGAGTTAAAACCTTGAAGAAAAACTGGAAGTCTTGCATGTCAACAAATGCTTTATTCTTGTCTGTGTGCAGATGTGGTAGAAAATGGACATGGAGAAAATTTTTCAACCAGCATATCCCTGACATCACAAAGCCATAAGTGGAAACCAAAATGAGAAAAAAGGCAAAAAAAAAAAAAAAAAAAAAAAAAAAGATTCACGACTCTGAACGGTAGATAAATCCATGAAAGTTTTCTAAGTCTAATGTAAAACTTATTCTTGAAGTTCTTATAAATATGAAACTTTTGCTATGGTCTATCTATGCCATACAGGTTTACATTAATACCCCACAACTCACAAAATCCAGAAATTGCAAGAGTACTGTACTGGGAGTGGTGCACATTTGATAAAATTCAACCCAACTAAATGGAAAATAATGAGGTAGATACAGGGAAAAGAAGCATCTATAAGTATATCTAACTGGAATTAGCTACAGGAGTCTGGTCATGATGTGAATATGACTTGGGAGTAGACACTCAGTGTATATATATATATATATATATATATATATATATATATATATATATATATATATATATATATCTTTCTTTCTTTCAAACTATTCGCCATTTCCCGCATTAGCGAGGTAGCGTTAAGAACAGAGGACTGGGCCTTGAGGGAATACCCTCACCTGGCCCAATTCTCTGTTCCTTCTTTTGGAAAATTAAAAAAAAAAACGAGAGGGGAGGATTTCCAGCCCCCTGCTCCCTCCCCTTTTAGTCGCCTTCTACGACACGCAGGGAATACGTGGGAAGTATTCTTTCTCCCCTATCCCCAGGGATATATATATATATATATATATATATATATATATATATATATATATATATATATATACATATATATATATATATATATATATATATATATATATATATTCCCTGGGGATAGGGGAGAAAGAATACTTCCCATGTATTCCCTGCGTGTCGTAGAAGGCGACTAAAAGGGAAGGAAGCGGGGGGCTGGAAATCCTCCCCTCTCTCTTTTTTTTTTTTTTTTTAATTTTCCAAAAGAAGGAACAGAGAAGAGGTCCAGGTGAGGATATTCCCTCAAAGGCCTAGTCCTCTGTTCTTAACGCTACCTCGCTATCGTGGGAAATAGCGAATAGTATGAAAAAAAAAAAATATATATATATATATATATTTTGAGTGATTGGGGCCTGAACATGCAGGAGGGTGAAAGGCGGGCAAGGAATAGAGTGAATTGAAATGATGTGGTATACCGGGGTCGACGTGCTGTCAATGGATTGAACCAGGGCATGTGAAGCGTCTGGGGTAAACCATGGAAAGTTCTGTGGGGCCTGGATGTGGAAAGGGAGCTGTGGTTTCGGTGCATTATTACATGACAGCTTGAGACTGAGTGTGAACGAATGGGGCCTTTGTTGTCTTTTCCTAGTGCTACCTTGCACACATGAGGGGGGGAGGGGGTTCTTATTCCTTATGTGGCGAGGTGGTGATGGGAATGAATAAAGGCAGACAGTATGAATTATGGACATGTGTATATATGTATATGTCTGTGTGTATATATATGTATACATTGAGATATATAGGTATGTATATTTGCATGTGTGGACGTGCATGTTAAGAGTAAATGTGAATAAGAGCAAGGTTATTAGGTACAGTAGGGTTGAGGGTCAAGTCAATTGGGAGGTGAGTTTGAATGGAGAAAAACTGGAGGAAGTGAAGTGTTTTAGATATCTGGGAGTGGATCTGGCAGCGGATGGAACCATGGAAGCGGAAGTGGATCATAGGGTGGGGGAGGGGGCGAAAATTCTGGGGGCCTTGAAGAATGTGTGGAAGTCAAGAACATTATCTCGGAAAGCAAAAATGGGTATGTTTGAAGGAATAGTGGTTCCAACAATGTTGTATGGTTGCGAGGCGTGGGCTATGGATAGAGTTGTGCGCAGGAGGATGGATGTGCTGGAAATGAGATGTTTGAGGACAATGTGTGGTGTGAGGTGGTTTGATCGAGTAAGTAACGTAAGGGTAAGAGAGATGTGTGGAAATAAAAAGAGTGTGGTTGAGAGAGCAGAAGAGGGTGTTTTGAAATGGTTCGGGCACATGGAGAAAATGAGTGAGGAAAGATTGACCAAGAGAATATATGTGTCGGAGGTGGAGGGAACGAGGAGAAGAGGGAGACCAAATTGGAGGTGGAAAGATAGAGTGAAAAAGATTTTGTGTGATCGGGGCCTGAGCATGCAGGAGGGTGAAAGGAGGGCAAGGAATAGAGTGAATTGGAGCGATGTGGTATACCCGGGTTGACGTGCTGTCAGTGGATTGAATCAAGGCATGTGAAGCGTCTGGGGTAAACCATGGAAAGCTGTGTAGGTATGTATATTTGCGTGTGTGGACGTATGTATATACATGTGTATGGGGGTGGGTTGGGCCATTTCTTTCGTCTGTTTCCTTGCGCTACCTCGCAAACGCGGGAGACAGAAAAAAAAAAAAATATATATATATATATATATATATAGGGGATTAAGAATACTTCCCACGCATTCCTCACGTGTCGTAGAAGGCGACTAAAGGGGACGGGAGCAGGGGGCCAGAAACCCTCCCCTCATTGTATTTCAACTTTCTAAAATGGGAAACAGAAGAATGAGTCACGCGAGGAGTGCTCATCCTCCTCGATGGCTCAGACTGGGGTGTCTAAATATGTGTGGATGTAACCAAGATGAGAAAAAAGGAGAGATAGGTAGTATGTTTGAGGAAAGGAACCTGGATGTTTTGGCTCTGAGTGAAACGAAGCTAAAGGGTAAAGGGGTAGAGTGGTTTGGGAATGTCTTGGGAGTAAAGTCAGGGGTTAGTGAGAGGACAAGAGCAAGGGAAGGAGTAGCACTACTCCTGAATCAGGAGTTGTGGGAGTATGTGATAGAGTGTAAGAAAGTAAATTCTAGATTGATATGGGTAAAACTGAAAGTTGATGGAGAGAGATGGGTGATTATTGGTGCATATGCACCTAGGCATGAGAAGAAAGATCATGAGGCAAGTGTTTTGGGAGCAGCTGAATGAGTGTGTTAGTGGTTTTGATGCACAAGACCGGGTTATAGTGATGGGTGATTTGAATGCAAAGGTGAGTAATGTGGCAGTTGAGGGAATAATTGGTATACATGGAGTGTTCAGTGTTGTAAATGGAAATGGTGAAGAGCTTGTAGATTTATGTGCTGAAAAAGGACTGGTGATTGGGAATACCTGGTTTAAAAAGCGAGATATACATAAGTATACGTATGTAAGTAGGAGAGATGGCCAGAGAGCGTTATTGGATTACGTGTTAATTGATAGATGCACGAAAGAGAGACTTTTGGATATTAATGTGCTGAGAGGTGCAACTGGAGGGATGTCTGATCATTATCTTGTGGAAGCGAAGGTGAAGATTTGTGGGGGTTTTCAGAAATGAAGAGAGGATGTTGGGGTGAAGAGAGTGGTGAGAGTAAGTGAGCTTGGGAAGGAGACCTGTGTGAGGAAGTACCAGGAGAGACTGAGTACAGAATGGAAAAAGGTGAGAACAAAGGAGGTAAGGGGAGTGGGGGAGGAATGGGATGTATTTAGGGAAGCAGTGATGGCTTGCGCAAAAGATGCTTGTGGCATGAGAAGCGTGGGAGGTGGGTTGATTAGAAAAGGTAGTGAGTGGTGGAATGAAGAAGTAAGATTATTAGTGAAAGAGAAGAGAGGCATTTGAATGATTTTTGCAGGGAAAAAATGCAAATGAGTGGGAGAGGTATAAAAGAAAGAGGCAGGAGGTCAAGAGAAAGGTGCAAGAGGTGAAAAAGAGGGCAAATGAGAGTTGGGGTGAGAGAGTATCATTAAATTTCAGGGAGAATAAAAAGATGTTTTGGAAGGAGGTAAATAAAGTGCGTAAGACAAGGGAGCAAATGGGAACTTCAGTAAAGGGGGCTAATGGGGAGGTGATAACAAGTAGTGGTGATGTGAGAAGGAGATGGAGTGAGTATTTTGAAGGTTTGTTGAATGTGTTTGATGATAGAGTGGCAGATGTGGGGTGTCTTGGTCGAGGTGGTGTGCAAAGTGAGAGGGTTAGGGAAAATGATTTGGTAAATAGAGAAGAGGTAGTAAAAGCTTTACGGAAGATGAAAGCCGGCAAGGCAGCAGGTTTGGATGGTATTGCAGTGGAATCTATTAAAAAAGGGGGTGACTGTATTGTTGACTGGTTGGTAAGGTTATTTAATGTATGTATGATTAATGGTGAGGTGCCTGAGGATTGGCGGAATGCTTGCATAGTGCCATTGTACAAAGGCAAAGGGGATAAGAGTGAGTGCTCAAATTACAGAGGTATAAGTTTGTTGAGTATTCCTGGTAAATTATATGGGAGGGTATTGATTGAGAGGGTGAAGGCATGTACAGAGCAACAGATTGGGGAAGAGCAGTGTGGTTTCAGAAGTGGTAGAGGATGTGTGGATCAGGTGTTTGCTTTGAAGAATGTATGCAAGAAATACTTAGAAAAACAAATGGATTTGTATGTAGCATTTATGGATCTGGAGAAGGCATATTATAGAGTTGATAGAGATGCTCTGTGGAAGGTTTTAAGAATATATGGTGTGGGAGGCAAGTTGTTAGAAGCAGTGAAGTTTTTATCGAGGATGTAAGGCATGTGTACGTGTAGGAAGAGAGGAAAGTGATTGGTTCTCAGTGAATGTAGGTTTGCAGCAGGGGTGTGTGACGTCTCCATGGCTGTTTAATTTGTTTATGGATGGGGTTGTTAGGGAGGTGAATGCAAGAGTTTTGGAAAGAGGGGCAAGTGTGCAGTCTGTTGTGGATGAGAGAGCTTGGGAAGTGAGTCAGTTGTTGTTCGCTGATGATACAGCGCTGGTGGCTGATTCATGTAAGAAACTGCAGAAGCTGGTGACTGAGTTTGGTAAAGTGTGTGAAAGAAGAAAGTTAAGAGTAAATGTGAATAAGAGCAAGGTTATTAGGTACAGTAGGGTTGAGGGTCAAGTCAATTGGGAGGTAAGTTTGAATGGAGAAAAGCTGGAGGAAGTGAAGTGTTTTAGATATCTGGGAGTGGATCTGGCAGCGGAAGGAACCATGGAAGCAGAAGTGAATCATAGGGTGGGGGAGGGGGCGAAAATTCTGGGAGCCTTGAAGAATGTTTGGAAGTCGAGAACATTATTTCGGAAAGCAAAAATGGGTATGTTTGAAGGAATAGTGGTTCCAAAAATGTTGTATGGTTGCGAGGCGTGGGCTATGGATAGAGTTGTGCGCAGGAGGATGGATGTGCTGGAAATGAGATGTTTGAGGACAATGTGTGGTGTGAGGTGGTTTAATCGAGTAAGTAACGTAAGGGTAAGAGAGATGTGTGGAAATAAAAAGAGCGTGGTTGAGAGAGCAGAAGAGGGTGTTTTGAAATGGTTTGGGCACATGGAGAGAATGAGTGAGGAAAGATTGACCAAGAGGATATATGTGTCGGAGGTGGAGGGAATGAGGAGAAGTGGGAGACCAAATTGGAGGTGGAAAGATGGAGTGAAAAAGATTTTGTGTGATCGGGTCCTGAACATGCAGGAGGGTGAAAGGAGGGCAAGGAATAGAGTGAATTGGATCGATGTGGTATACCAGGGTTGACGTGCTGTCAGTGGATTGAATCAGGGCATGTGAAGCGTCTGGGGTAAACCATGGAAAGCTGTGTAGGTATGTATATTTGCGTGTGTGGACGTATGTATATACATGTGTATGGGGGTGGGTTGGGCCATTTCTTTCGTCTGTTTCCGTGCGCTACACATAAACGCCCATACACGCACATATACATACACAGACATATACATATATACATATTCATACTTGTTTGCCTTCATCCATTCCAGTCACCACCCAGTCCCACGGGAGACAGCATCACTACCCCCTGCTTTAGCGAGGTAGCACCAGGAAAACAGAAAAAAGAGGCCACATTCGTTCACATTCAGTCTAGCTCTCATGTGTAATGCACTGAAACCACAGCTCTCTATCAACATCCAAGCCCCAAAGACCTTTCCATGGTTTACCCCAGACATTTTACATGCCTTGTTTCAGTCCACTGACATGCCGTCGAACCTGGTATACCACATCGTTCCAATTCACTCTATTCCTAGCATGCTTCTCACCCTCCTGTATGTTCAGGCCCCAATCACTCAAAATCTTTTTCACTCCATCCTTCCACCTCCAGTTTGGTCTCCCGCTTCTCCTTCTTCTCTTCACCTTTGACACACATATCCTCTTTGTCAATCTTTCCTCACTCATTCTCTCCATATGTCCAAACCATTTCAGCACACCCTCTTCTGCTCTCTCAACCACACTCTTTATTTCCACACACCTTTCTTACCCTTACATTACTTACTTGATCAAACCACCTCACACCACATACTGTCCTCAAACATTTCATTTTCAACACATCCACCCTCCTCCGCACAACCCTATCTATAGCCCATGCCTCACAACCATATAACATTGTTGGAACTACTATTCCTTCAAACATACCCATTTTTGCTCTCCAAGATAACATTCTCTCCTTCCACACATTCTTCATCACTCCCAGAGCCTTTGCCTCCTCCCCCACCGTGACTCACTTCTGCTTCCATGAATCCATCCACTGCTAAGTCCAATCCCAGATAACTAAAACACTTCACTTCCTCCAATTTTTCTCCACTCAAACTTACATTCCAGTTAACTTGTCCCTCATCCATACTGCATCTAATAACTTTGCTCTTTATTCACATTTACTCTCAACTTTCTCCTTTCACACATTTTTCCAAACTCAGTCACCAACCTCTACAGAGTCACACAAATCAGCCACCAGAGCTGTATCATCGGTGAAAAACAGCCAACTCACTTCCCAGGCCCTCTCATCTACAAACTGCATACTCGCCCCTCTCTCCAAAACTTTTGCATTTACCTCCCTAACCACCCCATTCATAAACAAATTAAACAAACATGGGGACATCACACAGCCCTGCTGTAGACCAACCTTCACTGGGAACCAGTCTCTCTCCTCTTTTCCTACTCATACACATGCCTTACATCTTTGGTAAAAACTTTCCACTGCTTGTAGCAGCTTACCTCCCACACCATATACTCTTAAGACCTTCCACAAAGCATCTCTATCAACCCTATCATGTGCCTTCTCCAGATCCATGAATGCTACATACAAATCCATCTGTTTTTCTACGTATTTCTCACACACATTCTTCCTCTAACACTTCTAAAATCAAACTGCTCTCTCCCAATTTGATGCTCTGTACATGCTTTCACCCTCTCAATCAAAACGCTCCCATATAATTTCCCAGGAATACTCAATAAACTTATGCCTCTGTAGTTTGAACACACACCTTTATCCTCTTTGCTCTGTTCAAACTACAGAGGTAGAAGTTTGTTGAGTATACCTAGTAAGTTGTATGGGAGGGTACTGATCGAGAGGGTGAAGGCATGTACACATTCGAGAGGAGAAGTGTGGTTTTTGAAGTGGTAGATGATGTGTGGATCAGGTGTCTGCTTTAAAGAATGAGTGTAAGAAATATTTAGAAAAACAGATGGATCTATATGTGGCATTTATGGTTCTGGAGAAGGCACATGATAGGGCTGATATAGTTGCTTTGTGGAAGGTCTTAAGAACATACAGTGTGGGAGGTAAGCTGCTTGAGGTAGAGAGAAGTGTTTAGCAAGTGTGTAAGGCTTTTGTAAGAGAAGGAAGAGAGGAGAGTGAAGGTTGGTCTGTGGCAGGGATGTGTGATGTCACCATGGTTTGTTTGATTTGTTTATGGATGAGGTAATGGGCAAGTTAATGTGAGAGTCTTGGAGAGAAAAGTATATGTGGCATGTGTGGGATGAGATGACCTAGGAAGTGAGTTATTTATTTTTTGCTGATGATACATCACTGGTGGCAGATTCAAGTGAAAAACTGCTGGAGCTGGTGACTGAGTCTGGAAGAGTGTGTGAAAGGAGAAAGCTGAGGGACAAGCTAGTTGGGGAGTAACTAATTGGAGAAAACCTGGAGGAAGTGAAGAGGACATGGCAGTATTCGAATGTAACCTTGGAAGCGGAAGTGAGTCAAAGAGTTGGGGGAGGAGGCAAACATTCTGGGAGCACTGAAGAATGCGTGGAAAGAGAGAACCTTATCTGAAAGTGCAAAAATGGGTAACTTTATGGAATAGTAGTCCCAACACTATTATATAGATGTGAGGCATGTACTATAGATAGGGTTGCGCAGAGGAGGGTGGATGTGTTGGAAATGAAATGTTTAAGGACAATATGTACTGAGGTGGTTTGATTGAGTAAGTAATGAAAGGGTATGAGAGGTATGCAGTAATGGAAAAGTGTGAGGTTGAGAGAACAGAAGAGGGTGTGCTAAATTGGTTTGGACATATGGAGAAAATGAGTAACGAAAGGTTGACAGAGGCTATATGTGTCATAGGTGAGGGAATAAGGAGAACGGGTAGACCAAACTGGAGATGGAAGGATGGTGTGAAAACGATTTTGATTGACTGGGGCCTGAATTTGCAAGAGGGTAAAAGAAGTGCAAGGGATGAAGTGAACTGGAGCGATGTGCTGTCAATGGACAGAAACAGGGCACATGAAATGTCTGGGGTAAACTATGGAAAGTTCTGTGAGGTTTGGATGTGGTAATGAAAAGTGTGGTTGAGAGAGCAGAAGAGAGTGTGCTAAAATGGTCTGGACATATGGAAAGAATGAGAGAGGAAAAGCAGACAAAGAGGATATATGTGTCAGAGGTGGAAAGAACAAGGATAATGGGGAGACCAAGTTAGAGATGGAAGGATGAAGCGAAAAAGGTTTTGAGCAACTGGGGACCGAATGTGCAAGAGGGTGAATGAAGTGCACAGGATAGAGTGAATTGGAGCCATGTGGTATACTGGGGTTGATGTGCTGTCAATGGACAGAAGTAGGGCAAGTGAAATGTCTGGGGTAAACTATGGAAAGTTCTGTGAGGTGTGGATGTGGATATGGAGCTGTAATTTCAGTCCATTACATGAAAGCTTGAAATATTAAGCAAGCTTTTCATTATGTACATAAGGCCAAAAGTAAACTAGGCTTCTCAAGTTTGGTCACTGCACCTAAACAAGCACAAAGAGCTAATAGTGAAGATCCAGAGGATGGTAACCAAGATGGTATCTGAAATAAGAGAGCTAAGTTGCAGTGAAAGGTTAAGGGCTTTAAATTTGCCCATCTTGGAAAACAGAAGGGTGAAGGATGACCTGATCTCATCCTAAGATATCCTAAGATTTTAAAACATTAATGACATGGACATTGAATATTTCTTTACGAGATGTATTGATAGAGCTAACAAAAATCAAAACATGAAATTAAGCAAGAAACTTGTTTAGAAGAGATGGAAAGCAGTACATAATGACAATGAACAGTTAATGCAGACAGCATACATAAATTTACGAAGTATGATAACAGAAAATGTTCAAGAGATAAAACCCCATGAACATAAAACTCCCTCCACACAGTACAATTAAATTACTACACCAAAACCTAATCAGAGAAGTGTGCTATCTGCCAGTAAACAAAACAAGTTGTTTATGAAGCTTCAAAGTCTAAATTTCAGATATTCAAAGTCCATACACCTCCAGGTCTGTCTTTGTGAATATCAGTCCATGTCTGTCCAATAACATTAAATGGGGTTAAAAAAAATTATATGATTGAGATATATAACCAAGTTATCAAAGGGAAGTTGTATTTCACATTTACCTTCTCAATAATCCATGATTATAGCAATCTACCAAGTAGTTGAAGTGTGCATTAACTTCCTGATTCCTGATTTTTTCACTTAAGATGGCAGATTCATTTATGTACTTCACAACTGAATCTTGGAAATCCTTCTCATCTGGATTTGTCTTGAATGCATATATAAATCCTGCTATTACTGAAACAAATGAAATGAACTTGTAATGGTTGTATATATAAACCTGATGATCAAGTAATATCCCTTGCAACTGTATTTCTCTTTATGAAAAAGAGGTTAGATTCATTACATGTAGTGAATGAGAAATGGGATACAATCTGAGCAATTTGCATTTGAATAAATAGTGCTGGTTATAATCTAAATGGTGTCGAAATTACATGTCGTAATGAAAAGGAAATCTATAGTCTCTACCTCTCTTCCCATTTACATGGGATGTATCAAGTGCATACAGCTTCTCGGTTTATCATCATTATGTAACTCTGGTAGGTAGTAGTTGGGGCAGCCAATGACCAGAGAGGTATATTACCAGTACTACCCGCCTTGGTATTGGGAGGGTTAGTGACAGCTGTGTAGAGAGCCAGCAACTCAATTGTTTTCAAGCTGCACTGCTTTGACCCAGGTCGCTGTCTTTTCTTTCTGCCTCTACCACATGTGGTTTACTAGCATTCTTTCCACAAACATACAATCTCTCCTTCTCATACATATAATACTTGACAACATAGCTCATTCTTCATAACTAGATTTTCCAACAGTGAGCACTATGCACTAATACTGCCTCTTGGCAAAATGGTAGGAACAATAGATAGTTATAGATAGGGACATTTAATTAGGACATTAAGTAAAGCAGAAGTTAGGAACATCACGCAGGAGCATTAAGTAGTACTTGGTAAGAAGTTGCCCTCTGCCAGTGGCCTGTTATGGGTGAGGCACTAAAGGATAAGAAGAAGTGGCACTAGAATTCATTAGTTAAGGAGACTCTATTGTCTTGACCACCCCCTTGGGGAAGTTCCAGGTGTGAAAAGGCGTAATATATATGTATATTACCATCTCATTTCCAGCACATCCATAGAGATGTGCGCAGGAGGATGGATGTGCTGGAAATGAGATGTTTGAGGACAATGTGTGGTGTGAGGTGGTTTGATCGAGTAAGTAACGTAAGGGTAAGAGAGATGTGTGGAAATAAAAAGAGCGTGGTTGAGAGAGCAGAAGAGGGTGTTTTGAAATGGTTTGGGCACATGGAGAGAATGAGTGAGGAGAGATTGACCAAGAGGATATATGTGTCGGAGGTGGAGGGAACGAGGAGAAGAGGGAGACCAAATTGGAGGTGGAAAGATGGAGTGAAAAAGATTTTGTGTGATCGGGGCCTGAACATGCAGGAGGGTGAAAGGAGGGCAAGGAATAGAGTGAATTGGAGTCATGTGGTATACAGGGGTTGACGTGCTGTCAGTGGATTGAATCAAGGCATGTGAAGCGTCTAGGGTAAACCATGGAAAGCTGTGTAGGTATGTATATTTGCGTGTGTGGACGTGTGTATGTACATGTGTATGGGGGGGGGGGGGGGGTTGGGCCATTTCTTTCGTCTGTTTCCTTGCGCTACCTCGCAAACGCGGGAGACAGCGACAAAGTATATAAAAAAAAAAAAAAAAAAAAAAAAATATATATATGTATATATTATGATTTTTTTATCATACTTGATCGCAATTTCCCTGTCAGCGAGGTAGCGCCAAGAAAAAGATGAAGAATGGCCCATCCACCCACATATACATACATAAATACCTATACACACATGTATATACATATACACATCATATATACACATACATATCCTTTTTTACAAAGCTTTCAACTGAAAGGACCTACTGGTCCGCGGCTTTCTGAATTCTCTTGTATCCTGGTTACTACCATGCACAATGCCACCCCAGCCTAAGCCTCATGAGGGTCTGGCTTCTGTTCCCGTCTTTGGAAAGTCAATGTATCAAAGAATGAAGGGGCCCATCCCCAATGCAGCCAATTAAACTCATACAACATGCATGAGGCATGTGGGCTGTTTCCTTACTCCACTATCCCAAGGGAGAAGAGGAAAGTTACAAGTTAGGATAAAGAGCAGAAGCAATTACATGTTCTCAAGATTCATGTGTGACATGGAGAATGTGTAGTTGTGGGATGAGTTCAGCAACCCATTTGTATATGAGGCAGAGAGAAAACACAAAAATCTGGGCCAAGGAGGGGAACTTGAGAACCACACTACCTTGTTATCACTACTCCCTCATAGATTTCTTACTGTGTTACACTTACTTTAGCTCTATAACTTCTACATCCTGCTTTACTGTACAATCAAACAACATACATGACGTGTATAACCCTGCTTTCAAAGGTCTTCTTCGACAGTCTGTAACTATATCTTGAGCAACCTCTTTGTAATCTTGGGCCACTGAAACCCAGTAGTCTCCTGTAAAATGAGAGAGAAAAAATCAGATTTCAATGTTGCATTACCTGTACAAGTTAAGCATTACAAAACATCATTAAATAATAATAATGGATAGGAGAGAAAGAATACTGCCACTGTATTCCCAGCATGTCGTACAAGGCGACAGTGAGGGGTGGGTGCATGTGGCTGGAAATCCTACCTTGTTGTACTACTTTCTAAAAGAAAGACCAGAGGAAGGAGCCAAGAGAGGATTTTTCTCTCTACGGTTCTGTCATCTATTCTTGACACTACTTCACTCATGTGGGAAATAGCAAGCACATATGGAAAAAAAATAATAACTTCTTTTTAAACATAATTGTACTTCTAACCTTCACTAGGTAGCATGCAGAAGGCACGGGCAATAACATCATCTGTTTTCATCTAACCTCTATCATAGATAATGTACAAAACCAGAGTCCACCATCCATAGCCAAAAAAGAAGAGGGATAGATGAAAGAAGATGAGCATTCCAAAGCTTAGCTATTTGAGGGAAGAAGGAAGTATCATAAAATTCAATTCTCAAGTGGCCAGTCTTAATATAACAACAAGGAAGTAGAGGCCAAATGCATGCTTCAGGCCCAAGGCTTAATGGAAGGGATACATGTAGACACTTCATAAGAAGTGACAAAATAAAACCAAAGAACAAAGAGCAACACCACTGTGAGATACAGAGAGGTATGGTTGAAGAGAGGTGATGCCAAGAAAATTAATGAGACAGGCCTTCAACAGGAGAGTAACATCAGCACTCAGGAAATTTTACCCATGACTACAGTAATAGCATATATGGCAATACCATATTCAACCATGAAAAAATAACATTCTTAGTACAGATGACCCCCAACTTATGATGGTTCAACTTACGATTTTTCAACTTTTTGATGGGGAGCTATTCAACTCTTTATTATAAAATAGGCTCTGTGTTAGATGATTTTGTCCAACTGTAAGTTAATGTTAAAGTTCTGAGAATGCTTAAGAAAAGATAGGCTTGGCTATGATGTACATTATTAAATATATTTTTGACTTGCAGTATTTTCAACTTACGATGGGTTTCTCAGAACATAACCCCATCGTAAGTTGAAGAGCATCTGTAAATACCATAATTTAATTTTAAAAATTTGTGCAAGGAGAGGAAATATTAAAGACTATTACTTCTTGGAATGATATTCTCATTATTTCTTATACAAAGTTAAAATTCTGATGTGATGGTTAAAGTCAAACATGGTTAACCATGATATGAAAAGAAAAACAATATATGAAAAACATATGAAAATACGATATGAAAAACATATGAAAAGAAAAACACAGTGATCATAACCCACACTACCTTCTTCCTGCTCAATCAGCACCTTAAGTGCTAATTAATACATTTTATATCGTAACCCACACTACCTTCTTCCTGCTCAATCAGCACCTTAAGTGCTAATTAATACATTTTATGCCAAGTCTCCATTACATACCAATGTAACTTTGAGGGAATTAGCTCTTAGGCTAAGTTCTTGCATGTATACTTCATGTTGGGTTTCTACCATTCATAAGGCATCTCTCCAAGGACATCCCCTATATTTTGTGGGAGAAGCTTGAAATATATACACAAAATAAATGTGAATAGTGAAAACCACATCTTGCAACTAGATAAATACTCATCTTGAAGATTTTGCTAATTTTCTGTATTAAGTAATGATGAGTTCTACTTAACTCTCACCAGGCCTAGCCTAGTTGATCAGCATTTCTTGTGAGAGGCAAGAGGAATGTCATAAACACTGCTGTGTTGCTAGGGTAAAAGTTGCTTTACACTTTTGTACAAAATTTCAATGTGATTTCATAACATAAGCATGTTGTTTTTAAATTAAACCTTACCTATTTTCAACCCCTTAGTTTTCATTATATAACAACTCATTCCCCATTCCACCAATTTCCCATTGGCTGGTTTTGCCAACAATGGAGTTTTGTAACCCCAGTGGTTGACAAGGGACCTTTGTACTATAACTATTCAGCTACCTGAAGAGCTGATAAAGTTGCTGTGCAATCATCATTGGGTTTTCAATTAGATTTTTTTGGTAAGTGTGTGTGTGTACTTAAGAGTACATCTTTATTTACTGACATACTAATTTACATGTGTTTACATGAGAAAGACAGACAAAAGGAGGTCTGATTGGTCCAAAACTGGGTTGTCTGGTAAAAAAGAAAAAAAAATCATTAACTCGTTGCAGGAGTTACATTATTTGCGACTTTCACTTGGTAGAATAAACTATGCTTTTAGTAAATACTTTTTTTCTTTGGCTAAGTTAAATATATAAATGCAAAAATACAAAAGAACATGAAAATTGTAATTACTCTAAAATCTATTCTAATAAGACAAATTGTGTAATGTGACTTCTCAAAAAATATGGGTAGGTTGCACATTCCCCCATCACTAGATGTTAACTATTGTCTTAAACAAGATTGATGATTATCACCTAGTTCTCTATTAATCCAAGTGAATAACACTGTCGCAAAAGCCACTCATGTCAATGAAAATTAAGATAGCTTTTATTATAATGAGTCCAATGAAAAGATGATGGCAAAATTGAAGTTTAGGTACACCACAAAACCAACTTTCGGATATAATTGAAATATTCAATGACTGCGAACTTATGGAGAACACAGTGATACTGGAAGACCAGATAATCTATTGAACCTGTGATAATAAATAAGTAGATAGTAGGGAGGGATATGAAAATCAGGGAAAATATATATTCAAAGCAAGCAACAACCAGTGAAACAAGTCTAAGAATCAATAAAAAAAACTACGAAAGCAGTACATCGCTGTTAAAGCTGAGATAACTCTATACTATAATCACAATGCCTTAGACTGGAACTTTACTACCTATATTTACAGTGCCCATTCCTGCCTCTGATATTCAAGGTCCCTTAAGCTGGTACTTAACCCAACACTTTATATCAATAGTGCACTTAAACCTCAACTAATTATGGAGCTGGTAAACTGGATCTTTACTTCCTCAGCTATATCAATGTGCTACATTCATAGTAACCTTAAAATGAAATTACTTCCTTGATTAGACTATTGGTGCCCTTAAACTTGAACTATATCACCTAGGCTACAGTCATGGTGCCCTTAAACTGGCAAATACTTCCTATGATACATTCACTGTTCCCTTCAACTGCAACTTAACGTTCTGGGCTATATTCATGGTACACTTATACCAGAGCTTCGTCTGGTAGGCTACATTCATAGTGCCTATACAAAGGATTTACATCATAAGCAATATTCACAGTGACACAATGAAACTTGACTACCTAAGCCATATCCATGGTACCCTCTACTGATAAGAACTACGGTAAAAATCAGCCCGCTTCTTAAGAATTAACAAAACTGATCTAATTTTGGCTTGGGGATATAAAATCCAAACATATGATGCCAAAATAATTCTTCCATAACACTGATACTATGTGTAGATAGAAATTCTAATTCACAAACCTTGCAATCTCAATACTGACTTACCCCACTTCTCTAAGAAACCCCCTTTCCATTTCTGTGGCAGTCTGACTTTCCAAGATTTTTTAATACTTAAAGATGACATTCGTCGCAGCGACATCATGCAGATATGATGTTCCATCTTCTCCGTGCGGTCACCGTGCGGCACACGGCCTCACAATGACGTCATACCAAATGATTCTCAGGATAAATGAATGGAAACATACATTCCATTCCAGAATGTTATCTATATACTATCAATTTACTATTACTGATGCACACTACGAATGATATATGTATATATATATATATATATATATATATATATATATATATATATATATATATATATATATATACAGGTGCAATTCAGTAGTTCAGATAATTCTATCTACGGTAATTTTTCTATTCATGCTGTACAACACGGTTCGCGCACACAATCCACCTCATCGGGTGTAAACAATTCATAATTTTTTTTTTTTTAATCCCAACACCACCACGAAAATTCCGTTTCTCCTCTGTCATTCTCGACTACACACTAGACAGTCTGGCCAGACAGTCAATTCAGTTCAAATGCAAAACATCAAAGTAAAAACATCAAAGAAGTGGTCAGCCTGGTAATCCCCCCCCCCCCAAAGACCCAAAAAAAAACTAATTCTAAAAGCAACACATTTGTACTTTTCTTTAAATACTGGGTAATACATTGTTTTTAATACTATGACAAACTTGATCGACAACCTGTTATATTAGAATTCCTAAATTCTTCTATTTCAAAACAATGACACAGTTTCAGTGATGAGGTTTTTCAATGTTACAAAGTTTACATGGTATTTTATCATTAACAAACTCCCAATGACATTTATGGCTTATTCTTAACCTCATTATTACAGTATCTCCTCTGGTAGATGCTCTGCCATGAATTATATTTGTGTTCTGTGAAACAATAGGTTTCATATTTTCAATTCCTTTATCCATAATATTCTGAATATTTTCCATTTCCCATTCTTGCCTCATTGTGCTACCTGTCCTACCTACACCTTTGTTTCTCCTTAAACTCATATTGGTCTCAGAGTCAATTTATCTTTATTTGTTGCTTCCTTAGCCAGTCCACCCACCATTTCATTTAAATGCCCATATGAGTTGGTATCCATATAAACAGAGCACTCTATCAACAATTACAAAAACATCTTTGCCTTTCGTTGATGCAAAAATTTAAACCTTCATGTATGGCTTGAAGTTTTGCACTTATAGATGATGAAGGCATCATCTCTCTTAGATATGTGTTCATCTAATATCACGACCTCTTCAAAGTATTCCTTAATTACAACTCCACATTCAGCCTTAATACCGTTCACTGAGCCATCACATCTTGGAAGACTATTGATCTTAGATAAGAAATTTTTTGAATTCTGCTGTAAAAAGTTAATCTTTCTTAGCACCCAACTGAAAAATATCTCCTGAAATTTTATCTTGCGACCATGGTTGATCCTATTATCATTTTCCAGAAGTGTACATTGTTTTACTACATTATAATGTATCAAAGTCTTGTTCAATTTTTGTCTGTAACTATTCTCTTTAACATAGTTATGGCTATTTTGATATTTCTTTAGCAAAAAACTAGTCCATCATCACCTCTCCTAACAATCCTAACAACAGCAGCAACAACCAGCTCTTTAATTCCCTGATGTAGATGTGGGAGATTTAATTCCATTCATGTAATCTCTATACGAGTAGTTCTTATTCATTATCTTATTATACTTGATCGCCATTTCCCGCATCAGCGAGGTAGCGCCAGGAAACAGATGAAGAATGGCCCATTGACTCATATACATATATACATAAATGCCCATACACACACATATATATATATATATATATATATATATATATATATATATTTTTTTTTTTTTATACTTTGTCGCTGTCTCCCGCGTTTGCGAGGTAGCGCAAGGAAACAGACGAAAGAAATGGCCCAACCCCCCCCCCCATACACATGTATATACATACGTCCACACACGCAAATATACATACCTACAAAGCTTTCCATGGTTTACCCCAGACGCTTCACATGCCTTGATTCAATCCACTGACAGCACGTCAACCCCGGTATACCACATCGCTCCAAATCACTCTATTCCTTGCCCTCCTTTCACCCTCCTGCATGTTCAGGCCCCGATCACACAAAATCTTTTTCACTCCATCTTTCCACCTCCAATTTGGTCTCCCTCTTCTCCTCGTTCCCTCCACCTCCGACACATATATCCTCTTGGTCAATCTTTCCTCACTCATTCTCTCCATGTGCCCAAACCACTTCAAAACACCCTCTTCTGCTCTCTCAACCACGCTCTTTTTATTTCCACACATCTCTCTTACCCTTACGTTACTCACTCGATCAAACCACCTCACACCACACATTGTCCTCAAACATCTCATTTCCAGCACATCCATCCTCCTGCGCACAACTCTATCCATAGCCCACGCCTCGCAACCATACAACATTGTTGGAACCACTATTCCTTCAAACATACCCATTTTTGCTTTCCGAGATAATGTTCTCGACTTCCACACATTCTTCAAGGCCCCCAGAATTTTCGCCCCCTCCCCCACCCTATGATCCACTTCCGCTTCCATGGTTCCATCCGCTGCCAGATCCACTCCCAGATATCTAAAACACTTCACTTCCTCCAGTTTTTCTCCATTCAAACTCACCTCCCAATTGACTTGACCCTCAACCCTACTGTACCTAATAACCTTGCTCTTATTCACATTTACTCTTAACTTTCTTCTTCCACACACTTTACCAAACTCAGTCACCAGCTTCTGCAGTTTCTCACATGAATCAGCCACCAGCGTTGTATCATCAGCGAACAACAACTGACTCACTTCCCAAGCTCTCTCATCCCCAACAGACTTCATACTTGCCCCTCTTTCCAAAACTCTTGCATTTACCTCCCTAACAACCCCATCCATAAACAAATTAAACAACCATGGAGACATCACACACCCCTGCCGCAAACCTACATTCACTGAGAACCAATCACTTTCCTCTCTTCCTACACGTACACATGCCTTACATCCTCGATAAAAACTTTTCACTGCTTCTAACAACTTTCCTCCCACACCATATATTCTTAATACCTTCCACAGAGCATCTCTATCAACTCTATCATATGCCTTCTCCAGATCCATAAATGCTACATACAAATCCATTTGCTTTTCTAAGTATTTCTCACATACATTCTTCAAAGCAAACACCTGATCCACACATCCTCTACCTCATATATATATATATATATATATATATATATATAGGGGTGTGTGATGTCTCCACGGTTGTTTAATTTTTTATGGATGGGGTTGTTAGGGAGGTGAATGCAAGAGTTTTGAAAAGAGGGGCAAGTATGAAGTCTGTTGTGGATGAGAGAGCTTGGGAAGTGAGTCAGTTGTTGTTCGCTGATGATACAGCGTTGGTGGCTGATTCATGTAAGAAACTGCAGAAGCTGGTGACTGAGTTTGGTAAAGTGTGTGATTGAAGAAAGTTAAGAGTAAATGTGAATACGAGCAAGGTTATTAGATACAGTAGGGTTGAGGGTCAAGTCAATTGGGAGGTAAGTTTGAATGGAGAAAAACTGGAGGAAGTAAAGTGTTTTAGATATCTGGGAGTGGATCTGGCAGCGGATGAAACCATGGAAGCGGAAGTGAATCATAGGGTGGGGGAGGGGGCGAAAATCCTGGGAGGCTTGAAGAATGTTTGGAAGTCGAGAACATTATCTCAGAAAGCAAAAATGGGTATGTTTGAAGGAATAGTGGTTCCAACAATGTTGTATGGTTGCGAGGCACGGGCTGTGGATAGAGTTGTGTGCAGGAGGGTGGATGTGCTGGAAATGAGATGTTTGAGTTCAATGTGTGGTGTGAGGTGGTTTGATCGAGTAAGTAAAGTAAGGGTAAGAGAGATGTGTGGAAATAAAAAGAGCATGGTTGAGAGAGCAGAAGAGGGTGTTTTGAAATGGTTTGGGCACATGGAGAGAATGAGTGAGGAAATATTGACCAAGAGGATATATGTGTCAGAGGTGGAGGGAACGAGGAGAAGTGGGAGACCAAATTGAAAGTGGAAAGATGGAGTGAAAAAGATTTTGAGTGATCGGGGCCTGAACATGCAGGAGGGTGAAAGGCGGGCAAGGAATAGAGTGAATTGGATCGATGTGGTATACCGGGGTTGACGTGCTGTCAGTGGATTGAATCAGGGCATGTGAAGCGTCTGGGGTAAACCATGGAAAGTTGTGTGGGGCCTGGATGTGGAAAGGGAGCTGTGGTTTCGGGCATTATTGCATGACAGCTAGAGACTGAGTGTTAACGAATGGGGCCTTTGTTGTCTTTTCCTAGCGCTACCTCGCACACATAAGGGGGGAGGGGGATGGTATTCCATGTGCGGTGAGGTGGCGATGGGAATGAATAAAGGCAGACAGTGTGAATTGTGTGCATGGGTATATATGTATGTGTCTGTGTGTGTATATATATGTGTACATTGAGATGTATAGGTATGTATATTTGCATGTGTGGACGTGTGTGTATATACATGTGTATGGGGGTGGGTTGGGCCATTTCTTTCGTCTGTTTCCTTGCGCTACCTCGCAAACGCGGGAGACAGCGACAAAGCAAAATAAAAATAAAATATAAATATAATGTTTTTCTGTCTTCTCTTATATTTTTCAAAATTTATAAATTTGGTCATTCACAGTTCTTAAATTTTCATTTCCCAGCAGTGGTGGTGGTAACAGGTGTGTGTGTCCTCAGCCCCCAATTTCTTTAGACATACTTGTATAGAACTGCAGTAAGCTGCATCGTCACCTTCAGATCACTGGCTCTTCCTCCAGTGAGAACCCTCCACTTTTAGGAAGCTGCTGCTGTTTCTGCTACGCAAGCGTTGTCTGATTATCTTACTTTGTTCCATATATGATTGTTGTAATTGTGGCTCTCTTTTTCCTCTTGATATTATTGGTTTACTCCTGCACCTCACATTCCCTGGTTCAGTACGCTGACAGCACATCATCCCCTGTATAACACAGTCCCAGTTCACTTGACTTAGTGGACATGTTTTACCTTCCTGCTTATTCAGGCCTCAACCATTCAGAGAATTTCTAACTCCATCCTTCTATCTCCAGTTTGGTCTACCCTTTCTAATTTTCCCTTCCACTACAGAGACAAATATCCTCTGTCAACCTCTCCTCTCTCAACCTCTTCATATGTCCATATCATTTTAGCACACTCTTCATCTCTCAACCTTACTTTTCTTATTGCCACTCCTCTCTATTACCCTTTAATCATTTATTTGATAAAACCACATATTGTCTTTAAACATTTCATTTCCAACACTTCAAGCCACCTCAGCACATTCTTATGTAAAGCCCATTACTCATGTCCAAACAACATTGTCAAAACTACCATACCTTCAAAAAACCTACTTTCACCTTCCCAGAAAATGATCTCACTTTCCGCGTACTCCTCAGTGTTCGAAAAACTTTCACTACCTGCTCTGTGACTCACTTCCGCTTCCATGGTTCCACTCTGCCACGTACACTCCCAGGTATCTAAAACAATGCTTTTTTTTTTCCAATCACAGTAATATTTTTGGAAAAATATTAGAAAAAATGCAGGAAATAATAATAATAACAATAAAAAAACTCAAGCCAAAACGCATTTTCCTTATAAAATCTAAATATAATGTACTAGAATTTCTCTATATTTAAATTGATAATCAAAAATGCATCATAATGCTTCTCTTCTAGTGGCTGCCTGCTATTAAATAAATATGAACTGAATCATAAATTATTTTAATAATTTGAATGCTCAAATACAAGACAGAATGACCTCAAAACAATATTTCTGCCCAAGAATCATATTCACCATGAAGAATACATCCTGAACTCCATTTTTAAAGTTTTTTTTTTTTTTTTTTTTTTTTTTTTATACTTTGTCGCTGTCTCCCGCGTTTGCGAGGTAGCGCAAGGAAACAGACGAAAGAAATGGCCCAACCCCCCCCCCATACACATGTACATACACACGTCCACACACGCAAATATACATACCTACACAGCTTTCCATGGTTTACCCCAGACGCTTCACATGCCTTGCTTCAATCCACTGACAGCACGTCAACCCCTGTATACCACATGACTCCAATTCACTCTATTTCTTGCCCTCCTTTCACCCTCCTGCATGTTCAGGCCCCGATCACACAAAATCTTTTTCACTCCATCTTTCCACCTCCAATTTGGTCTCCCTCTTCTCCTCGTTCCCTCCACCTCCGACACATATATCCTCTTGGTCAATCTCTCCTCACTCATTCTCTCCATGTGCCCAAACCATTTCAAAACACCCTCTTCTGCTCTCTCAACCACGCTCTTTTTATTTCCACACATCTCTCTTACCCTTACGTTACTTACTCGATCAAACCACCTCACACCACACATTGTCCTCAAACATCTCATTTCCAGCACATCCATCCTCCTGCGCACATCTCTATCCATAGCCCACGCCTCGCAACCATACAACATTGTTGGAACCACTATTCCCTCAAACATACCCATTTTTGCTTTCCGAGATAATGTTCTCGACTTCCACACATTTTTCAAGGCTCCCAAAATTTTCGCCCCCTCCCCCACCCTATGATCCACTTCCGCTTCCATGGTTCCATCCGCTGCCAGATCCACTCCCAGATATCTAAAACACTTCACTTCCTCCAGTTTTTCTCCATTCAAACTCACCTCCCAATTGACTTGACCCTCACCCCTACTGTACCTAATAACCTTGCTCTTATTCACATTTACTCTCAACTTTCTTCTTCCACACACTTTACCAAACTCAGTCACCAGCTTCTGCAGTTTCTCACATGAATCAGCCACCAGCGCTGTATCATCAGCGAACAACAACTGACTCACTTCCCAAGCTCTCTCATCCCCAACAGACTTCATACTTGCCCCTCTTTCCAGGACTCTTGCATTTACCTCCCTTACAACCCCATCCATAAACAAATTAAACAACCATGGAGACATCACACACCCCTGCCGCAAACCTACATTCACTGAGAACCAATCACTTTCCTCTCTTCCTACACGTACACATGCCTTACATCCTCGATAAAAACTTTTCACTGCTTCTAACAACTTGCCTCCCACACCATATATTCTTAATACCTTCCACAGAGCATCTCTATCAACTCTATCATATGCCTTCTCCAGATCCATAAATGCTACATACAAATCCATTTGCTTTTCTAAGTATTTCTCACATACATTCTTCAAAGCAAACACCTGATCCACACATCCTCTACCTCATATATATATATATATATATATATATATATATAGGGGTGTGTGATGTCTCCACGGTTGTTTAATTTTTTATGGATGGGGTTGTTAGGGAGGTGAATGCAAGAGTTTTGAAAAGAGGGGCAAGTATGAAGTCTGTTGTGGATGAGAGAGCTTGGGAAGTGAGTCAGTTGTTGTTCGCTGATGATACAGCGTTGGTGGCTGATTCATGTAAGAAACTGCAGAAGCTGGTGACTGAGTTTGGTAAAGTGTGTGAAAGAAGAAAGTTAAGAGTAAATGTGAATACGAGCAAGGTTATTAGATACAGTAGGGTTGAGGGTCAAGTCAATTGGGAGGTAAGTTTGAATGGAGAAAAACTGGAGGAAGTAAAGTGTTTTAGATATCTGGGAGTGGATCTGGCAGCGGATGAAACCATGGAAGCGGAAGTGAATCATAGGGTGGGGGAGGGGGCGAAAATCCTGGGAGGCTTGGAGAATGTTTGGAAGTCGAGAACATTATCTCAGAAAGCAAAAATGGGTATGTTTGAAGGAATAGTGGTTCCAACAATGTTGTATGGTTGCGAGGCACGGGCTGTGGATAGAGTTGTGTGCAGGAGGGTGGATGTGCTGGAAATGAGATGTTTGAGTTCAATGTGTGGTGTGAGGTGGTTTGATCGAGTAAGTAAAGTAAGGGTAAGAGAGATGTGTGGAAATAAAAAGAGCATGGTTGAGAGAGCAGAAGAGGGTGTTTTGAAATGGTTTGGGCACATGGAGAGAATGAGTGAGGAAATATTGACCAAGAGGATATATGTGTCAGAGGTGGAGGGAACGAGGAGAAGTGGGAGACCAAATTGAAAGTGGAAAGATGGAGTGAAAAAGATTTTGAGTGATCGGGGCCTGAACATGCAGGAGGGTGAAAGGCGGGCAAGGAATAGAGTGAATTGGATCGATGTGGTATACCGGGGTTGACGTGCTGTCAGTGGATTGAATCAGGGCATGTGAAGCGTCTGGGGTAAACCATGGAAAGTTGTGTGGGGCCTGGATGTGGAAAGGGAGCTGTGGTTTCGGGCATTATTGCATGACAGCTAGAGACTGAGTGTTAACGAATGGGGCCTTTGTTGTCTTTTCCTAGCGCTACCTCGCACACATAAGGGGGGAGGGGGATGGTATTCCATGTGCGGTGAGGTGGCGATGGGAATGAATAAAGGCAGACAGTGTGAATTGTGTGCATGGGTATATATGTATGTGTCTGTGTGTGTATATATATGTGTACATTGAGATGTATAGGTATGTATATTTGCATGTGTGGACGTGTGTGTATATACATGTGTATGGGGGTGGGTTGGGCCATTTCTTTCGTCTGTTTCCTTGCGCTACCTCGCAAACGCGGGAGACAGCGACAAAGCAAAATAAAAATAAAATATAAATATAATGTTTTTTCTGTCTTCTCTTATATTTTTCAAAATTTATAAATTTGGTCATTCACAGTTCTTAAATTTTCATTTCCCAGCAGTGGTGGTGGTAACAGGTGTGTGTGTCCTCAGCCCCCAATTTCTTTAGACATACTTGTATAGAACTGCAGTAAGCTGCATCGTCACCTTCAGATCACTGGCTCTTCCTCCAGTGAGAACCCTCCACTTTTAGGAAGCTGCTGCTGTTTCTGCTACGCAAGCGTTGTCTGATTATCTTACTTTGTTCCATATATGATTGTTGTAATTGTGGCTCTCTTTTTCCTCTTGATATTATTGGTTTACTCCTGCACCTCACATTCCCTGGTTCAGTACGCTGACAGCACATCATCCCCTGTATAACACAGTCCCAGTTCACTTGACTTAGTGGACATGTTTTACCTTCCTGCTTATTCAGGCCTCAACCATTCAGAGAATTTCTAACTCCATCCTTCTATCTCCAGTTTGGTCTACCCTTTCTAATTTTCCCTTCCACTACAGAGACAAATATCCTCTGTCAACCTCTCCTCTCTCAACCTCTTCATATGTCCATATCATTTTAGCACACTCTTCATCTCTCAACCTTACTTTTCTTATTGCCACTCCTCTCTATTACCCTTTAATCATTTATTTGATAAAACCACATATTGTCTTTAAACATTTCATTTCCAACACTTCAAGCCACCTCAGCACATTCTTATGTAAAGCCCATTACTCATGTCCAAACAACATTGTCAAAACTACCATACCTTCAAAAAACCTACTTTCACCTTCCCAGAAAATGATCTCACTTTCCGCGTACTCCTCAGTGTTCGAAAAACTTTCACTACCTGCTCTGTGACTCACTTCCGCTTCCATGGTTCCACTCTGCCACGTACACTCCCAGGTATCTAAAACAATGCTTTTTTTTTTCCAATCACAGTAATATTTTTGGAAAAATATTAGAAAAAATGCAGGAAATAATAATAATAACAATAAAAAAACTCAAGCCAAAACGCATTTTCCTTATAAAATCTAAATATAATGTACTAGAATTTCTCTATATTTAAATTGATAATCAAAAATGCATCATAATGCTTCTCTTCTAGTGGCTGCCTGCTATTAAATAAATATGAACTGAATCATAAATTATTTTAATAATTTGAATGCTCAAATACAAGACAGAATGACCTCAAAACAATATTTCTGCCCAAGAATCATATTCACCATGAAGAATACATCCTGAACTCCATTTTTAAAGTTTTTTTTTTTTTTTTTTTTTTTTTTTTATACTTTGTCGCTGTCTCCCGCGTTTGCGAGGTAGCGCAAGGAAACAGACGAAAGAAATGGCCCAACCCCCCCCCATACACATGTACATACACACGTCCACACACGCAAATATACATACCTACACAGCTTTCCATGGTTTACCCCAGACGCTTCACATGCCTTGCTTCAATCCACTGACAGCACGTCAACCCCTGTATACCACATGACTCCAATTCACTCTATTTCTTGCCCTCCTTTCACCCTCCTGCATGTTCAGGCCCCGATCACACAAAATCTTTTTCACTCCATCTTTCCACCTCCAATTTGGTCTCCCTCTTCTCCTCGTTCCCTCCACCTCCGACACATATATCCTCTTGGTCAATCTCTCCTCACTCATTCTCTCCATGTGCCCAAACCATTTCAAAACACCCTCTTCTGCTCTCTCAACCACGCTCTTTTTATTTCCACACATCTCTCTTACCCTTACGTTACTTACTCGATCAAACCACCTCACACCACACATTGTCCTCAAACATCTCATTTCCAGCACATCCATCCTCCTGCGCACATCTCTATCCATAGCCCACGCCTCGCAACCATACAACATTGTTGGAACCACTATTCCCTCAAACATACCCATTTTTGCTTTCCGAGATAATGTTCTCGACTTCCACACATTTTTCAAGGCTCCCAAAATTTTCGCCCCCTCCCCCACCCTATGATCCACTTCCGCTTCCATGGTTCCATCCGCTGACAGATCCACTCCCAGATATCTAAAACACTTCACTTCCTCCAGTTTTTCTCCATTCAAACTCACCTCCCAATTGACTTGACCCTCACCCCTACTGTACCTAATAACCTTGCTCTTATTCACATTTACTCTCAACTTTCTTCTTCCACACACTTTACCAAACTCAGTCACCAGCTTCTGCAGTTTCTCACATGAATCAGCCACCAGCGCTGTATCATCAGCGAACAACAACTGACTCACTTCCCAAGCTCTCTCATCCCCAACAGACTTCATACTTGCCCCTCTTTCCAGGACTCTTGCATTTACCTCCCTTACAACCCCATCCATAAACAAATTAAACAACCATGGAGACATCACACACCCCTGCCGCAAACCTACATTCACTGAGAACCAATCACTTTCCTCTCTTCCTACACGTACACATGCCTTACATCCTCGATAAAAACTTTTCACTGCTTCTAACAACTTGCCTCCCACACCATATATTCTTAATACCTTCCACAGAGCATCTCTATCAACTCTATCATATGCCTTCTCCAGATCCATAAATGCTACATACAAATCCATTTGCTTTTCTAAGTATTTCTCACATACATTCTTCAAAGCAAACACCTGATCCACACATCCTCTACCACTTCTGAAACCGCACTGCTCTTCCCCAATCTGATGCTCTGTACATGCCTTCACCCTCTCAATCAATACCCTCCCATATAATTTACCAGGAATACTCAACAAACTTATACCTCTGTAATTTGAGCACTCACTCTTATCCCCTTTGCCTTTGTACAATGGCACTATGCACGCATTCCGCCAATCCTCAGGCACCTCACCATGAGTCATACATACATTAAATAACCTTACCAACCAGTCAACAATACAGTCACCCCCTTTTTTAATAAATTCCACTGCAATACCATCCAAACCTGCTGCAGGTAACAGTTCAGGGTAATTTTTACGACAAAATATTGGTCTGTTTCAATATTGAAATATAACACAATGATAGTCTCCAATACATTAAATGATAATGTAAAATATATCATAATGCTTCCTCTGGCCAACAGATCCTAAAGAAATATGAAATGAATTTTCATGAAAATTTTTTTTAATACTGTAATAATTTTGATGTTTAATTACTGGATTAAATGACTCCCAAACAATGTTTCATGTCCAGAATCATATTCAGCATAAAGAATAGATTCTATATTGAGGTTAAAAGAAATCTATCTTCAGAAAAAAAATGCAGGAAAAAGTAAAGAAAATATTAAGGCCAAAACATTTTTTGTTATAAAACTGATATGTAATTTTATGAGTCTTCTACATTTAAAATTATAATGTAAAATATACAATAATGCTTCCTATGATATTAAACAAATATGAGGCAAATAAAGATGAATCCTTCTAATGTAATAATTTGAATGCTCATATACAGAACGGAATTGTCTCTGAACAATATTTCTGTCGAAGAATCACATGCAGCCTAAGAAATAGGCTCTGTGCTCAGGTTTTAAAGGACATCTAAGATCTCAAGGAAAACAGAAAAATATAAAGGTAATATTTCACGGAAACTTTATGCCCAAAAAATTTTTGTTTAAAAAGTGAAATGTGACATAATGAAAGTCTTGTATACTTGAAATCAAGCTATCTGTCTATATATCTGATGCCTGTTCCAACTGGAGCTCCCTCAAGGGGGTGGCCAAGGGAAAAGTCTCCATAACTAGAGAACTTCAGTGCCACTTCTTAGCTTTTTATGTCTCACCCTTAACAGGGAACTGGCAGAGGGCAACTCTAGCACAGTGTTTGCAGAGGCTCCTGTATACCTGAAATGATAATGTAAGTACATCATAATGCTTGCTCATGATGAAAGGTAACCAAATACATATGAAATCAATTCTCATGAAATATCTTAATCCTGTTATAATTTATAGGAATAAGTGCATGAATTAATGGCCTCAAAGCACTTTTTAATCCAATTCCTGCTCACTGTGAAAAATAGACCATTATTGAGGTTTTGAAGGAAATATTTTCTGAGGAAAAGATTTTCATTTCAAAATTGAAATTTAATGTTATGAATGTATTCTATGTGTGAAATGATAATGTAACATATATCATAATGCTTCCTTTTGGCTGGCAGATAACAAAGAAATATGAAGCAAATTCCCATGAAATAATTTTCAATCCTGCAATCATTTTGATGTTTAATTATGAGATTAAATGACCCCAAACAATATTTCATGCCCATATTCAGCATGAAAAGGAGATCCTATACTGACATTTTCAAGGAAATCTGGTTTTGGAAAATATTAGAAAAAATGCAGGAAATACTCCAGAAAAATGTGTACTAACTTTTAAAAGATTTTAAAAGATTTTGTGTGATTGGGGCCTGAACATGCAGGAGGGTGAAAGGAGGGCAAGGAATAGAGTGAATTGGATCGACGTGGTATACCGGGGTTGACGTGCTGTCAGTGGATTGAATCAGGGCATGTGAAGCGTCTGGGGTAAACCATGGAAAGTTGTGTGGGGCCTGGATGTGGAAAGGGAGCTGTGGTTTTGGGCATTATTGCGTGGCAGCTAGAGACTGAGTGTGAACGAATGGGGCCTTTGTTGTCTTTTCCTAGTGCTACCTCGCACACATGAGGGGGGAGGGGGATGGTACTCCATGTGTGGCAAGGTGGCGATGGAAGTGAATGGGGGCAGACAGTGTGAATTGTGTGCATGGGTATATATGTATGTGTCTGTGTATGTATATATATGTGTACATTGAGATGTATAGGTATGTATATTTGCGTGTGTGGACGTGTGTGTGTATACATTGTGTATGGGGGTGGGTTGGGCCATTTCTTTCGTCTGTTTCCTTGCGCTACCTCACAAACGCGGGAGACAGCGAAAAAAAAAAAAAAAACTTTTAAACAGTTAGAACACAACTAACAACTATAGGCTGGGTGTCTGTGATGGTTCTAAGGCCATCAGCCTCTTTTCTGGCTATGTAAATTATTGTTCAGAAAAGGAAGCGACATTGACTGTGGGATGAGGTTAAGAAAATGTATGACAATTCACTATGGCATTACTGGACTTGGTTATTGCAATAACAGAGTCGACAGTAGACAGCTTCTGTAAACCGAATGCTTCTCTCACAGTAGCTTTTTCATAGAATACCAAAACAAAACAATCTGTTTTGCACAGCTTGCAGTAAAACCAAAAAAGCATGAATGTCACTGAGTAATGCTGAACTTCAAAGGTCATAAAAAAATTACTTCATCAACAAACAATATCAAAATAAAAACTATTGTTTAAGATGACAGAGGCCACCAAAGGAGTAAGATTTTTCTCTCATAATGTGGATGGAAGACAAAAACTTCTTGAAAAGCAGACATGTACTTGTGATACTGTATTTGTACAGCAGTAGGGAGAGTCATCCCAACAGGAGCCCCAGAAACACCAATACATAACACTGGTCCCCAGTACAAATGAAAATTAAGTAGCAGCACATATCTCTATGCAAAAGTGGGTAGATTAATCCAAGTCAGTTAAACACACCTGCCATGATGTGACATTACAAACAACTGGAGCATTATTTCAAAAGCATTATTCAAAATTCATCAAAAATGTCTCAAGGATTGGCTCCATCACTTCATTAGGTATGATGGGGTTGTCTAAAAATATAATTAAAGCTTTTCTTTGAATTTTACACATACACACACATATAAATTCAGTTTGTGCTTTCAGTCTTAAAGCAAATTTATTAGGCAACACCAGTAAAACAAAGAATAGTTACAAGACAATGCCCTACAGTACTCTAGTTACAAAAAACATTTTTTGTGGAAATGACCATGTGTATATCAAATTGCTATTTGACACCAAACATCATCATCCTGATAATATTCCAACATCTTCTTTAAACCATATCAATTTAGTTGTAATACTGGATATATATTCCACATAAATAATTTCATCAAAAGTAAAATTATAGCTATGGATGGGTACACAGATATAAGCAAAGAGAAAAGGAATATGTACCACTTACTGAATAAAATTTCTGTAGCATTGGTTTAAATTATATAATACACAGAAACCACAAGAACCACATTTATATATATATATATATATATATATATATATATATATATATATATATATATATATATATTTATTTATTTATTTTGCTTTGTCGCTGTCTCCCGCGTTTGCAAGGTAGCGCAAGGAAACAGACGAAAGAAATGGCCCAACCCATCCCCATACACAAATGTATACACCCACACGTCCACACGTCAACCCCGGTATACCACATCGATCCAATTCATTCTATTCCTTGCCCTCCTTTCACCCTCCTGCATGTTCAGGCCCCAATCACACAAAATCTTTTTCACTCCATCTTTCCACCTCCAATTTGGTCTCCCACTTCTCCTCGTTCCCTCCACCTCCGACACATATATCCTCTTGGTCAATCTCTCCTCACTCATTCTCTCCATGTGCCCAATCCATTTCAAAACACCCTCTTCTGCTCTCTCAAACACGCTCTTTTTATTTCCACACATCTCTCTTATCCTTACATTACTTACTCGATCAAACCACCTCACACCACACATTGTCCTCAAACATCTCATTTCCAGCACATCCACCCTCCTGCGCACAACTCTATCCATAGCCCACGCCTCGCAACCATACAACATTGTTGGAACCACTATTCCTTCAAACATACCCATTTTTGCTTTCTGAGATAATGTTCTCGACTCCCACACATTCTTCAAGGCTCCCAGGATTTTCGCCCCCTCCCCCACCCTATGATTCACTTCCGCTTCCATGGTTCCATCCGCTGCCAGATCCACTCCCAGATATCTAAAACACTTTACTTCCTCCAGTTTTTCTCCATTCAAACTTACCTCCCAATTGACTTGACCCTCAACCCTACTGTACCTAATAACCTTGCTCTTATTCACATTTACTCTTAACTTTCTTCTTTCACACACTTTACCAAACTCAGTCACCAGCTTCTGCAGTTTCTCACATGAATCAGCCACCAGCGCTGTATCATCAGCGAACAAAACTGACTCACTTCCCAAGCTCTCTCATCCACAACAGACTTCATACTTGCCCCTCTTTCCAGAACTCTTGCATTCACCTCCCTAACAACCCCATCCATAAACAAATTAAACAACCATGGAGACATCACACACTCCTGCCGCAAACCTACATTCACTGAGAACCAATCACTTTCCTCTCTTCCTACACGTACACATGCCTTACATCCTCGATAAAAACTTTTCACTGCTTCTAACAACTTGCCTCTCACACCATATATTCTTAATACCTTCCACAGAGCATCTCTATCAACTCTATCATATGCCTTCTCCAGATCCATAAATGCTACATACAAATCCATTTGCTTTTCTAAGTATTTCTCACATACATTCTTCAAAGCAAACACCTGATCCACACATCCTCTACCACTTCTGAAACCACACTGCTCTTCCCCAGTCTGATGCTCTGTACATGCCTTCACCCTCTCAATCAATACCCTCCCATATAATTTACCAGGAATACTCAACAAACTTATACCTCTGTAATTTGAGCACTCACTCTTATCCCCTTTGCCTTTGTACAATGGCACTATGCACGCATTCCGCCAATCCTCAGGCACCTCACCATGAGTCATACATACATTAAATAACCTTACCAACCAGTCAACAATACACTCACCCCCTTTTTTAATAAATTCCACTGCAATACCATCCAAACCTGCTGCCTTGCCGGCTTTCATCTTCTGCAAAGCTTTTACTACCTCTTCTCTGTTTACCAAATCATTTTCCCTAACCCTCTCACTTTGCACACCACCTCGACCAAAACACCCTATATCTGCCACTCTATCATCAAACACATTCAACAAAATTAAAGCCTGTATTCCATTAAGTGCATAAAAATCTGGAAAATCAGAAGAAACAGGAGACACAAAATGTGATATATAATGGCTTCACAGACTGCAAAATAAGCCAAGCAAATCATATCTTATTACAAAACTCCTTTAGTATAAAAAAGTAAAGGAAAGTTAATTCAAAAGACTAGTTATATGCATAAATTTAAAGCTATTTACTCTCCTGATCATCAAAAACTGCAAGCACATGATCTCATAGAAAGGTTCAACTGCATTAAGTATTTTCTGTCATGCAAAGATTCTGGCACTACCAAAGCCAATACAGAATATACCTAAAACTGAGTTACATAAGTGTGCATTACTCAAGGTTTAACTATCAAGATTAATCTATCTGGCCATCAAAATTCTTAGGGTCTGCTAAGGGCATACCTATGGAGGGATTAAACATGTACATTTGCCAGCAAATGCCATTTCCAACAAAACATTTGGAGATTGCAGAATACTGATAGTAGTTCTACTACTCTTCCTTAGTTAGCTACAGGGTGGCAAAAGCTGACCTGCATCTTGAAAGGCAAATATCTTCAAAGGCAAGACTGGGAAATACCATAATTAAGTTTGACCCTTCCTTTTCTTAACCAACTATATGTAATTTCAAACTGTTAATACTATACTGTACATATTCATCAATAACATTCTTAAATTTCAAAACTGGAGGTGTACAATTTTTTTTTTGCACAAGCTGATAGCAGCTTTAAAATATGAGGCAAATGCTGAAGTGAGTACTATGTAAACACAGATTTCATTGCACATCAAAATACCATGGAGCAATTATTGCACAGCATGATTTGTAAATACACTCTGCTTTATAACGATGAGTATACTTTTACAGAAGCTTCATTCTCAGTCTTACTATCAAAGATATTTGCTTTTAATCAAAGTTTTTTTGAGAGAAGGCAAATATAAGAAGGGCATTACTTGATTACACATGGTCATCACACAAAGCTGCTCTGGAAAGTCTCAGCACTAAAGTTAATTCACATGTACACTCAACACACTTGGCATTTACACAGTATGACAAGGCTTTAATTCTAGTAGTTACCTTCAAAACTTGGCCTTAGATCCTCAACTTATAAACATAGTTGTCTGAAATGCTGAGGATATCTAAAATGAATGTGCATCAAATGTTGTTAAATTCAAGTTACACTCATTATACTGGCTCAAACATATGGTACAACTGTAGATACACATCATTCAGAATCTATATTATTTCATCCATTCATGAAGTATTCTTGGACACCCAAATGGGGAAACCAAAGAAACAGTGCCAACAGTAAAGAAATAAAGAGCTATGCTTAATCAGCCTAAAATCAAGAAGCTATCAAAATGCAGCAGTACATATCTAATAATAAATGAATGCTGCTTGGAAATACTACACTATAATGAAATGAGAAAAAATTAGTCTCTGTGAACACAGCTGACAAGTATCAAAGGGTGTGATCTAAGGATAGCATCCATTAGGAGAACTTGATAGTAAATTTCTTTATCACTGCCATCAAGTGTACCTTCTATTTAACTCACTGATAAGCATGACTAAATTGTTAGCACCTCTTGATTTCAGTGATTAGGTCACAAACTACCTTCCCAATGGAGAACTATCTTGTGAACACATCCAATATGCATCACGATCAGGGTACAAGTTGAGTCTTGAGTTTCCTTTTCTATCCTAATTAAAATAGAAGAGAGGAACCTACAAAGAATATAACCTGAGTGTAAAAACCACTGATCCTGTCATATATGAGGATAGCATCTTGTACTCCTCTCACAAAAAGTTGACTCTTGAGAATACCAAGATGTCTTGTCTTCATTATCATCTATTACAGACTGTTAAAGCAATAACAAAGCATCTGTAACTACATCACTATGCCTAGTACTGTTGCACATAATATGCAATTTGTTAACTATTTTATATCTTTGCATAAAAAACTTGAGTAAATCCACATCCAAACTGTACTGTTAACTGCAAATATTCAACACTTGCTACTTTTCCTGAGGTACTGAAGGAGAGTACATATGCATGATCAAACTTTCAAGGAGAAACAGGCATAATATGCATTAGACTGAAGATGCAACTTTGAAGTTATTGAAATATTCAAATATTCACCAAGAATGGAATGTTACCACTCAGCAGATAAAATCTTTTATATCGGACAATATATTTCAATAGAAAATGTGTGCAGTATGCTTGACACTTTAAACTTCACTAACCATACTAAGAAATGCCTGGAAAGAACTGGCAGAGATATCAAGTATTTCATAAGGAGGGTTTCTCATTTCAAAAAGTCAGCTTTCATTTTTCCAACAAGTATGAAAAGTTCTTTCAACTATGATGAAGTCAGTAGAAAGTTAAGTGGCTAGCAAGTTTAAGAACAAACACCAGTGTTAAATATGTACCCACACAATTGCTGAACACATATCCATACTCAAAATGAGTATGCTACTATGTACCTATGTACAAGATTTAGTGAAACATTTTCATAAGAACCATGATGTAACACTAGATTGACAGTTGAGGTAGAAAACTGTCCTGTGAATCTATCACAAAACATACATTATCCGGTGACGAACTGATTTGAATGTGTTACATCAGGGAACTTAGCAAATACATACAATACAATTCCAACACTCTATACCACGACATAGTAGTTGCCAACATGGTACTCCAACATACCATGGCATAATAGCTGCCACAAAAGTATTCCAACTGCCATTCCTAGTGGTTTTCATACAGTCAGAAGTCTGATGATACAATGTAATAAAAAAAATTATAAACTTAAAATGTTTAAAAACATTAAACTTTTCAAGCTTGCCACCTTAATGAGAAAATATGTCTTTCTATCCATGCTATTTTCTTCTCTTTCACTTCAAACTTGTGACTGAGAAACCAACTAAATGGCAGTGAAAGTAATGTTACTGTAGGAGCTAACAAACAGTATGAAGCTGATCAACTGTGTTTCCCAGGACCCTGGTATTAACAGTGGGTGTGCTGATAAAAATTCTGAAATCAGATGGAAATATGAACCACCAATGTCAGTGACTTGCGAACAAATCCACCTGATCAAGAATTCATTTTCAAACACATAGAATGATATGACTATGCACACAAAGCCTCAAAGAGGACAAATATATTTTCCCTAATTCTTGTAAAATCAACATTAACCAAAATAGAGCACAGCCCCATCAGCAACTCATTGTGGAGTACCTCATCTAAATTTGCATTAATGCCCAAGACAATGGCAGTTTTTGATGACAGCCGGTTATCCTTTTATTTCTTCCTGAGCAAGACAGACTCCCTGATACTGCTCAATATGCACATCACTGTTTATTCATCTTTATTTTTTCTTTTCTATTATACTTTTTGAGTGAACTGATTGTAAGTATGGATTTAAATATGGATTAAATTTGTAACTTATGTTCATATTTTCCCTATTAGAGCTCTTAAGACTGCTGAAGCTGATACAGGCTTTTCTGACTTAAGTAATTTGTGAGAGGCTCTTATAAGTTATGTGGTTAAATGAAATGACTGCTACAAAAAAATCATACTATCTAGGAAAAGGCTTCACCAGCTGACTGCCTGTATGATGGCTTCTACAGATTGATTAAATGTTAATAAGCGTTTTCAGAATTACCAAAAGTTTGAAAGGCTGGAAGATTGTGTATTTAGTACTGTGACTGAATGACTCACTGAAGGCTTCTAAACTTTATGAAATTTATTTCATATTGCCTAAAGTGTAGTCAAGTAGAGTTGGGTCCAAACCTGTGCAACTAGCCATGCAGTAAGTTGTTTTAGGCCTACAATCAACTACTGTACTATGTTAATGCACAAAATACTAAATGCAAAGTGGGTGTATATACTCAAGCAATTCACTGGTCTTTTAATGAGATACCAATATTGTTGTGATGACTCCATAGGGGTTATAGAAAATGTAAGTTCCTAAGATAACATTGTAAGAACAGGATGTAAAAGAAAAAAAAAAAAGTTGTGGAAAGCAGCAATTGTAATAAAGAGACTGATAAAGTGTTTATGATATCCAAACTGATCTTCCTTTTTCTACTCAACAATTCATCTGAAAATTTGAAACCAAATAAAAGAATCTCCTAAAGAGCAATGTATTATGTTACCTCTTCAAGCTCCCATTTGCATCAAGGTTTTATGGTAAAAATTTAGTGGTTTTCTTTGATGATTCTGACACAAATGTCATCTCAATATCATAACACAATGCATCTATGTACACTGTGCAATTCTGTACGACTAAATGCACATAGCTGATTGTAAAACTAGTTGCAAATATGTGGACCCAGTATAACCTCTAATGGCTGACTGCCTACTCAACTTTCTATAAACAATATTCTCCATGCTGGTGCCTACTACCGGCTACCTGCATGTTTGGGATAGTGTATCTGACTGCCTTGCACACTATTTTACTTACTAAAACTGGTTTCAGCCACACAAAATCACAGAATTCTTCATAAGTAACATTTTATGAGTTTTCTTTATAAACTTTACAAAACCCTATCTACATTTCATTTAGAACATTCTAAATTATTCTCACAAAAGGCATTCAATTCTATCATCAAAAGTACCTATACATCTCCAAACTTGAAATATAGCCAAAAATGGCATTCGTGCATTTCATATAAAAAGAAAAAAAGATACGATCACAGACAGTCTTTACATAGGAAATTATCAACATCCAAAGCAACATCTAAAATTTACTACATTATCACAGGTAAGGAGGAAAAAAAATGATGCACAGAGCAAGACTTGATGATGGTACATGTAATATATAATTGTATAAAATTATGAGATGATTAAAGCAGTGATTTCAAACCTTATCAATAAATAAGAAGGCTTAGTGTTATTCCACAAATACATACAACTCATACAATCCATCTATGATTCCAATCACTTCCTTGTATAAGTACTTTCTCTGTAAAATTATAAAAGTTTCAAGAATGCATCTGTAAAATGTACTGCAGTAAAAGACACTCATTTCACTGTTTTCCACTGTCAATTCTTTTTCAAATTAATCATTATATACTGTAGACATAATATGTGCTCACACCACTCACTGAGAAATACAGTAATTTGGGGATTCAAAATCTGAGTAAAGATCATACAGTAGAAGTAAGTTCCTTACTTTTCCTTTTTTCTTTACTTTCTTTTCTTTCTTTGGTTTCCTTACCATTTTCTTTACTTTTCTCTTTTTGCTTACCCTCTTTATTTCTTTCTTTATTATCCTTCTCTGGTTTACTCCTATCTTTTGCATCTTTGTTTCTCTCTTTTTTAGATTTTTTTCTTTTTGAGGGTTTTGGAGACTTTCCCAAAAAAAGTGCTTCATGGAAGTCATCCGAGCTCAAATTGGATTCTTCAACATGCAACACTGAGCTAAGAGCACCGTCTGTTGGGGATTTGGGAAACTGAAATACCAGCCGTCCTTTTTCAGGCTCCGAAGCTGACCGTGAGACACGTAATTCACCAAGAAAGGGTGATGTGGCTCTAGTAGCTTGGAGGGAAAGTGATGAGAGATGGAGACAGGTCCCACTCGGTCGTGCAGACACTCTTGGGGAAAGGCTTGCAGAACTAGGCACCACCAAAGACGAAGACCGAGAACGGCTATATATTGGCAAAGGCGAGGTGTCCAGACGGGCCTCAACACGGGACCTAGGTTCTGGAGTACAACATAAAGGGAGTGTCAGGCTTGGGGACCGTGTTTCTCTGTGCTGAACCTTTGGGGAACGTGGTTCAGGTGATCGACATATTGACACACCACTGATATAAAGAGTTGGTGAATTTGGTATACCGGTCTCAGATTCATATTCATTTGAACTCTGGTTTTCAAGTTTAGAGGAGTGAGAAATGTGAATCCTAAGACCTTTTACATTTGATGGGGCACTACTACTTTGCTCTGTTGAATTACTTTCATCTTTATCTGTTCCTTCATCTACTATTAACTGAAAAGATGGTTCTTGCTGAAATATTGGATCTAGATTAACACTAGCTTCATCTCCTCCACACTGCTGATCTAATGAATTGTCTGTGTGATTCAGAATACCACGGACTTCCATGTCCATCATAGGGGAGTCCATATCTCCAATGATCTCTGATGCTGCTCCAGGATCAGTATTTTCAACATCACCACTTTCTGATTCCATATCAATACTTTCTTGCTTTGGCTTTGACAACCTAAGCCTGGCTGTCTCTTCAGGGTGATCTTGATGGACATGATCTGAGTCAATCATACATTCTGGTTCATCAGAGTTTTTCAAGTCTCCTAAAGACTGGGATCTTCGTAGATCTCGCCTCAAGTCTGTGGACGGACCAGGGATCAAGAGATGTCCATTTTCATGTAGGTCTCCATATTCAAAATGTCCATCTTCTACTTCATTAGCAACTTTTGGAAAACACAGGAGATCTTTATCAGTTTTATTATCCCAGTCCTTGTCCACATTGAGGTTCCTGGTGAAAGAAAAATCAAGAACTAAATCAAACATTTATTATATTCTATATTTCAGTTTCAACTAAAATTAAATACACACCCTAACATCAAAAAACACATACTCTTACACACTCAGGATATGGTAATCAATCAAATTACTAATATAACTCTACAACCCTTTTTATGGAGCTCCTGCACCTTCAAGGTTGTACTAAAATTGGTTGCAAGAAAATGAACTCCTTTGGAGTGAGAAGAACCTAGTAAAGAATATACCAGTACTCTTTCTTGTCCACTGACAAAGAAACAGCTTTGATGAAGGAGACTTTCACTAACACTGGAACCACCAGTAGGTACAGTCTGGTAACATCTCTGGACATGATATGTATGTATACCTTTATACTTTCTGCCCCATGAGTCCCTTCTACCTTCATGAGACTCCTGCAGCACTCAGGAAGCTGGCAGCACCCATCAGTTGAGGTCACAGGTCTTAAAATGTTGTGATAATGTGTACAATTCTATGTGCAAAGAGTGCAAGGCAACTAAGTAGTAAGTGCTCGGTGTCTTCTTTATGGCAAATGCATCATAGGCATGAAGGTTCGTGGGATACATTGAAATGGTGTTTATAGTGTTGTAGTGATGAGTGACATCCAGAGCATGGATGGTAAAGTGTGATGTGTTTCTCTACAAAGTATGTTTCTGATATGGGTATGCCTGGTTAGTTAGAGTTTAAGACTGAGTCGGAAGATAAGCTGTTTAGTACCTGTGGGGTTATTTCAGTATATCTTTGTTTTATTGGTGAAATGTCTGTTTGGGTGGGGGATCTTTGATTAGAGTTTACTGAAGTGTCAGGCAGGGATCGATGTGCTGTCAATGGACTGAACCAGGGCATTTGAAACGTCTGGGGTAAACCATGGAAAGGTCTGTGGGGCCTATGGTTTCGGTGCGTTACACATGACAGCTAGAGACTAAGTGTGAATGAATGTGGCCTTCCATCATCAAACACATTCAACAAACCTTCAAAATACTCACTCAATCTCCTTCTCACTTCATCACTACCTGTTATTACTTCCCCACTTGTCCCCTTCACAGATGCTCCCATTTGTTCTCTTGTCTTATGCACATCATTTACCTAAATCCAAAACATTTCTTTATCCTCCCTAAAGTTTAATGATACTCTCTCACCCCATTTGCCCTCTTTTTCAACTCTTGCACTTTTCCCTTGACATCCTGCCGCTTTCTTTTATACATCTCCCAATCAATTGCACTCCTTCCTTGCAAGTATCATCCAAATTATTAAATATGTTTGAAGGAACAGTGGTTCCAACAATATTGTATAGTTGCATGGGCTATACATGGGGTTGTATGGAGGAGGGTGGAAGTGTTGGAAATTAAATGTTTGAGGACAATATGTGGTGTGAGGTGGTTTGATCGAGTAAGTAATGAAAGGGTAAGAGAGATGTGCGGTAATAAAAAGAGTGTGGTTGAGAAAGCAGAAGAGGTAGTCTTAAAATGATTTGGACATATGGAGAGAATGAGAGAGGAAAGGTTGACAAAGAGGTTCTATGTATCAAAAGTGGAGGGAACAAGGAGAAGCGGGAGACCAAATTGGGGGAGGGAGCAAAGGTTCAGGGAGCGTTGAAGAATGTTTGGAAGGAGAGAATGTTATCCCCTAGAGGAAAAATGGGTATGTTTGAAGGAATAGTAGTTGCATCAGTGTTATATAGTTGCGATTGGGGCCTGAACATACAGGAGGGTGAGAGGCATGCAAGGAATAGTGTGAGTTGGAACAATGTGGTATACTGGGGTCGGTGTGCTTTCATTCATTCACACTCAGTCTCTAGCTGTCATGTGCAGTGCACTGAAACCACAGTTCTCTATTCACATCCAGGCCTCACAGACCTTTCCATGGTTTTTTCCCCAGATGTTTCACATGCTCTGGTTCAGCTCATTGACAGCACATCGTCCCTGGTACATCACATCATTCCACTTCATTCTATTCCTTACAAGCCTCTCACCCTCCTGTATATCTAGGCCCCAATCACTCAAAATATTTTTCACTCCTTCCTTCCACCTCCAATTTGGTCTCCTGCTTCTCCTTGTTCCCAAATATTTTTTGATAAAAATATAAGGAGAAATTGTATTTTAGCATTATCAAATTTAACATGGTTACTGGCTTCTTATTCCATGACGCTCAATAGGTGAATACTGAGAGAGGAAATATGATAAGTGCAAAAAAGAGAAAGAGTGTTATAGGAAGGAGGATAGGAAAAGTGAGCTGAGATATGTAAAGTGGAGTCATCAGCACAGGAGTAAATAAGATTAGACAAGAAATCATTCAATGAGAGAAGAAAGAGAGTAGGCAATAGGAAAAAGCCTTGAGAAGCACCAATATTGAGAAGGCAAGGGGAAGAAGTAGCTCCAGTGATGACTACTGCAATGAAATGGCCTGAGAGCAAACTATGTATTAGTGAACAAAGAGAAGCAGTGAAACTAAAGGAGGGGCGTTTAGAAAGCAATGGCTGACGCCACATCATGTCAAATGCTTTAAGAGGTGTTGAGGGTTATGACAAACATTTCACCTAAATGCCTTGTAGAGAAGGACCAGAGGTGAATACCATAAGAGAGCAGATTACCAGAAGACTAAGCACTGCAAAATCTATACTGGTGAAATGATAGAAGGGATTGGGATTCTAAGGTCGAGAAAGTGAGAGTTTAGGGGAGTTTCAAAGACTCTGGAGATAACAGAAGTGAGAACAATGGGGCAATAGATGGAAGGGTTAGAATGGTCCCCTTTCTCATGGATGGGCTGCACCAAAGTGCAATTTTAAGAGGGAAGAAAACTCTGGGTTTTAAAGACAGAGGAGAAATACAAAAGCAAGGACTGGTGCTAGTTTACAAGGACACTCCTTCAGTACGTACTGAGGTATGCCATCTGAGCCATACAAAGTGAGAGAGTACTTGGAAGTCCTTGCAGGAGGAAAATGTAAGAGATGGCACAGGATCAGTGGAAAGAGCTGAGGGCAGATATTAGATGATGAATTATTCAAAGTTGAGTTAAGGGAAAATAAGGGGCCAAAATGAACAGCTCTATCAGATGAAGAGTTGGAAATACATTGATCAGGTCGGAAGAGGAAGAAAGGTTGAATTTCAGAAGTTGTTGATATCTTTAGTTAAAGAACAGAGAGATTTGTCAGTAGATGTAAAGTTAGCATAATTTCTTTTTATGAAAAGCTGCTCAACTTTGAGAAATACAGTTTGCAATGATCTGAACATAAATGAAAGAAAATGGAGTGGGTTTCAGGGGAAGGTAAGGGTTTCATGGTTCAGTATGCAGTCTTTGACTAGACAGGCATCAAAGCAGGAATGATTACACATCAATGAGGGAACAAAGATTCAGAAGATGGGATATACAACTTCATCCCAGATAAGATGACCTCTGCTATGTGTTCAGCACAACATGAAGCATCCTGACAGGAGAAGCAGTAACCATTCCAGAGAAAGTCAATGAAGAAGCTACTCATGGATAACCCTTGAGTTCTCCTAGTTTGGCAAAGATAGCATTTTGAGGGGGAGAAAGAGGATAGGCATGCCCAATTAGAATGAATGACAATGAGATTGTGGTTATCAAAGAACCCTAAGGGTAAAGTTGGTGTATAAATAGAGGGAGGGTTCAAAGGTGAAAATGAGGTCAAATGTGTTGGAAAAGTAGTCATGATGGTTGGGAACTCTGGTAGGGTGTTTAAATAACTGTTCCAGATTATCAATGACAGAAAATGAAATGGCCTCAGCTCCACCAGGATCGTCCTGGTTAAAACCCAACCAGCTCACGTGGTGTGTACACTGAAATCCTCTACAAAGAGGATCTCAGTGAGAGGATGTTAAAAAAAAAAAAAGCAGAGCTTCACAGCAAAAAGTCAAATAATTGAAGAGTTGTATACAGTTGGAGGTAGTAAGGAAGAAATACATCAAACATGAAAGCAAGGTAACAGAGGGTTCAGAAATTTTGATCCAGATGGTATCAGAGTTAGGAGACTCAAGATCCATGAGGCATGTAACTGGCATTTTTGTGCTTCAGTAGACACAAACTTCATCCTTGGAGCAGAAATGATGATACAGCTTACAGACAGCAGTCTGATAGTGCAAAGAAAAAGCAGCCATGGACAATTGGGATTCTGAGAGACAAAAAATATCAAGGATATAAGTAGGTGGTTTTCAACATAGGGGATGTGGAGAGGTTAGAATTATTCAGACTGCCAATGTGGCAGAAATGGATAAAAAAACAGCCAGGTCTAACAGCTGCAACATTGGAAGTGGGGAGGATCCCAGTCATATAATGGGGGTCATGTGGGCCCTGAAAACTGCCCAACCCTCTTGAATAGTGGCACCACTCCATAATTGGTATCGGAGCATTAACAAGTGCTAACGCTGCCAAAAATTATAAGAAAATTAAAAGTAGGAAAAAATGGGAAAACGAAACAGATATATGGGAGTTATGTGTTATCAAGTGTGTGGCACTGGGAATGTGTACCAACAAACTAAATGAGGATGGGGAAAGGGCAAGAAAAAAAGACAATGATCTATGCCTCAAAAGGGGTACTTAACATATGCTGCAGTGCTGGCTCACTGTACCACTGCCAATATCCCTCCTGACACCCAGATGGTGGTATCTTCCTGATCAATGGTTGCCTAACACCCAACACTACGACTATAAAATAACAGCAGTAGTAGGAAGGTGAAACCATCCTCCCAATCACCACTTTTCCATACATCTAACTGAATATATCTAACAGAGTTATACCTCTATAATTCAAGTATTCACTTTTGTCCCCTTGTTTCTATGCTGAGGCACTATACATACACTCTGCCAGTACTTGGGTACCTCAACATGGTCCATACAAACACTGAACAGCCAGACTAACCAAACAACTGTCACCCTATTTCTTCAAAAACTCATCCATTTTTGCAACTCTGCCATGCTACTGTCACCCTATTTCTTCAAAAACTAATTCATTTTTGCAACTCTGCCATGCTACATCTTATGAAAAACATTCACTTCCTCCATTCTTTTCACAACAACAATCACCAGAACTCTCTCACTCTACATGCCACCTCATCCCAAATAAACCATACTGATTCACTACTGTATAACATCTAACACATCTGTTAGTCCTTCAAATCATTTACTATCTCTTTTATATCTCACCTTTTCCAATTGCAAATTTCCCACTACTACCCTCATTGTCACTCCCTTTTGTTCTCTTGTTCTCCTAACATTATTCACCTTTCAAATTTTTTCTAATCTCTCTGTAATCCATCAATACTTTCACCCTATTTCTCATCCACCCTCTTTTTCAGCTCTTGTACCTTTTTCTTCACCTCCTACCACTTTCTCTCATAATTCTCCCAATCAGTTACGATCCTTAAAAGCTAATACTGCTCATATACTTCTTTCTTTCAATAACGATTTACCTTAATCATTCCATACCTTACTACCCCTTTTCATATACAATCACATCCCACTGTCCAAATGTCACACACTTCATCCTCTCATGTAATCAATACTTCCCTATACAGAATACTTTTCACTTCTCTTTCTCCCTCATTGATTCAATAACTAGCACTTTATGCCACTCTAAGTATCTATGCATACAAGCCTCTTTTCCAAGCTCACTCACTTTCAGCACTTCTTTCACATAGATTTTTATAACCAACTGCTTTTCCCACTTTAGAGAGGTAGCATCAGAAGCAAACATACAAAAGCCTCATTTGCACATACACACTCTCTAGGTGTCATGCATAATGCACCAAAACTAGAACCTACCATCCACAGGCACGCCCATCATACTCCTCACAAGTTTACCTTAACCTCTTCATATGCCACTTTTCAGCTCACTGACAACATAATGTTCCCTATACAACATGACAACAGGCATATTCTGATTCCAACACATGTAGAAATGATTATGAATATGATTAATTAGCAAGTACATGATATTGATTATGATTCCTCCAAAATTTACAGAATTCATCATGATGCTGAAAATTGTAATCATGATTCTAAATAAGGTAAATAAAAGATAGACAATATGTAATTAATGCCAAAGGCAGTCGTATTTAAAAAGATCAAAGACATCAGCAAAGTCATGCATCAGCATATCATAGTCCTTCAATTAAATTGCCTATTACATCTAATGAACCAGCAATGCCCAAAGACAAACTTTAAATCTTTTGAAACAATGGCAACCTGACTTTCATATTTCTAGATATGCTATTATCATGGCATGTAATCACAATCTCAATCCCTTTGCAGTAGAACTGAGTATGATTATGATTTTTTGGCTTTCCAAAACAAATGGAATCGATTATGTTATGATTCATTAAAACATGGCTTGATTCCACATATTCATAATTCTGCATATGATTACATCATGCCTCTCGCCCTCCTAAATGTTTTGACCCTCATATGCTAAAGCCCCCTTCCCTCCATACTTCTATTTCACTCTCCCCATCCTCATTGTTCCCTCCACTTCCAACATGCAAATTCTCATATTCACTCATTTCTTTGCTCATATTCTCCATACATCCAAACTTTTTAAGCACACACCAGTCGGCCCTCTCAATAACAATGCATTTACTAACACACCCCTCTCTTAAACAGTCATTCCTCTTACCACCTACAGACAGAACTTTTTTACTAAAGCATTGTAAAAAAGATTGTCTTTTAACTGACAACACAAAAAACAATTCAATAAAGAAAATATACATTATAGTCAATGAAAAACAAAAATTTTAAAAAATCTTATCAAAAGCAGAAAAAAAGGGACCAGTGAATATATCTGCCACTACCTTTGTTTACATTCTCTAATCCAGATGAGTACAGCCCACCATAATTCACATAATAATTTTGGTCTCGGTTGCACTCCTTTTAAATATCCTCCTTGTATATTTGATGAACATTCTAAACCTATCATGTCTAGAATGGGCAGGATGTGCAAGTACAGGTAAAGATTCAAGGTGCCTAGGAAAATTATTAATATAAACTTATTGGTGAAGGTGATATGCAGGATGAGGCAGGACAATGTCAGGCACATGTGAGTCATCACTGGATGAACTTCCTCTACCAATAAAATGATGCTTGTTACAATGAGAGGATAGAAAGAGCCAGCCAATTCATCACATCCTCAATTGCACAGAATTTTCCTACACAAGGAATAAGCCACTAGAGACAAAGGAAGTAGGTCAGGAGGGCGTATGTGTGCTGTTGGAGCATGGCAGCAATGATCAACAGCACTGCAAGCTCCTAAAAACTTGTGAATGTTAATAAAATTTAGTTTAATATAGTATTCATATTAACAATGCCATTTTTCTATATAACACCAAAATAACATCTGCAGAGCCATTACTGTTACAGAAGGAAGCCATCCCTTAGCCGTTACTAACATAAGGATTCACCCCTGTCAAGAATTCATTTCCATTGGCACCATGTTTAAACAACCCAGATTTTTTGCTTACATTCCTCAAGAATGCATCTCATTTATCATATGAGGTCTCAGTGCACTGTCCCTGGGTATTTCATTTCCAACATCTCCAACCACTTCTTTTCTCTTAGATTCAAGGCCTAAGACTCACATCTGTACAACAATGTCATGACTACAAGACACATAAAAAAGTCCATCTTTGCCTTAACAGACCCTGACCTCTTCCAAATGCTTCCTAGTGAACCCCAGATCATAACCAATCTTCCATCCTATACCTCACTTCAACCCCTTTACGTCCTCCAGGCTCTTTTCATTCAAATATACACTCAGACAATTCTGTCTCATCCCTCTGCTGCTCCTCATTTTCTTAATTTTGTTCACATTTTCTCACAACTTTCTCATTCACAATTTCCTAAACTTTGTCTCCAGCACTTGGAGTTTTTCTCTGATGTCTGCCACCAAGACCTAGACATATGCAAAAACCAGCTCATTCTTCTTAATACCACTTTTCTACCTTTGTGTGGTAACACTGACAGCAAGAGAACAACTTAATTACCACACATCCACTTTCTAGCTGTCTTGTGCAATGTACTGTGCCCAACACCTACCTTCCACAAGCAAGTCCCACACACTATCTCATGGGCTACCTCAATTACTTTAAATGCCCTGGTTCAGCCCACAGACAGCATGTCAGTTCCCAAATACATATATCACATTTTTTTTTTTTCTTTTAAACTATTCGCCATTTCCCGCATTAGCGAGGTAGCATTAAGAACAGAGGACTGGGCCTTTTTTGGAATATCCTCACCTGGCCCCCTCTGTTCCTTCTTTTGGAAAATGAAAAAAACAAAAACAAGAGGGGAGGATTTCCAGCCCCCCACTCCCTCCCCTTTTAGTCGCCTTCTACGACACCCAGGGAATATGTGGGAAGTATTCTTAATCCCCTATCCCCAGGGATAATATATCACATCTGTCCAATCAAATTAATTCTATCCCTAGCATGCCTCTTGCCCTCATGAATGATAAGACCACAATATCCCTAAAGCCTTCTTCACTCAATCTTTCCATCTACTTGCGATGTATTTGGTTTAAGAGTGTCCTAGCAAGAAACAGTAATTAATTCTGAAATAATACCTTGGAACATACCAAGAATACATGGAAAAATATAAGATAAATCGAAAATATAAAAAAGTATGATAAATGGAAAGCTTAATTCCTGTACTTGCAAAGTGAAATAAGAAATATGCATGGGATAAACACAAAAACATTCTATAGATACCTTGGTAAATGGCTAAAAATTGTTCCAGGTAACCCTTGCTTAAGAATATACAATATGTAGTGGCAGAGAACAATAGCATTGTTAATCAAGCATGATATACAGAGTAGTATGCACTAGCCCTATCTACAAACAAAATCACTGCCACTGACACATGGATCCTCTTTTTCAGCTTTTCCCTGTTCATCTTTACACTACAAGAGAATTACAAATAAAAATCAGACTATAATCTGTTTTTCCATTAATTTATCAGATTCAAGGGGCATGATAATATAATGTAATGCTTGTAAAGGAAATTTTGTGGATGCAGGATCAAATTTCTAGTTTGAAAATACTGTCTTCTTTATGTGTCTGGGAAAAGCAGATTTAACTCATGTGGTTTAGGATGTATATACAACTGATAATTTCTTTTAGAAGAATATTCCATGGTTTTTTCTTAATACTATCACTGCTTCAATATCATGATTTAGGGTGTGTATGCACATGATAATTACTTTTAAAAGACTATTCCATGATCAATCCTTAATAACTGTTTCAATATCAATCACAAATATAGGCATATCAAGTTAAAATCTTGGATACGTTTAGGTATCAGATGCATCAATCCATACTGTTAAGCAATTACTTGTTCAATTACCACTATGAATCTCTTATCATATCATAAACATCTATGCTGATTCTGATCAAATCAAAATGCATTCAACCTTATATCCTGATTTATATGAGTCTTGTAACATTTTGTCTCCCTACTCAAGGGCAATACACAACTTTTTCAGGTTCCTTGGGCCTAAAACGAAAATAAACATTTTTGTACTTCACAGAATGATGCAGTTCCTTCATTAACAATAAAAGGTATTTATTTATTTATTTTGCTTTATCGCTGTCTCCCGCATTAGTGAGGTAGCGCAAGGAAACAGACGAAAGAATGGCCCAACCCACCCACATACACATGTATATACATACACGTCCACACACGCAAATACACATACCTATACATCTCAATTTTTTTTTTCTTTGCTTTGTCGCTGTCTCCCGCGTTTGCGAGGTAGCGCAAGGAAACAGACGAAAGAAATGGCCCAACCCACCCTCATACAAATGTATATACATACACCTTCACACACGCAAATATACATACCTACACAGCTTTCCATGGTTTACCCCAGACGCTTCACATGCCCTGATTCAATCCACTGACAGCACGTCAACCCCGGTATACCACATCGATCCAATTCACTCTATTCCTTGCCCTCCTTTCACCCTCCTGCATGTTCAGGCCCCGATCACACAAAATCTTTTTCTTTCCATCTTTCCACCTCCAATTTGGTCTCTCGCTTCTCCTTGTTCCCTCCACCTCAGACACATATATCCTCTTGGTCAATCTTTCCTCACTCATTCTCTCCATGTGCCCAAATCATTTCAAAACACCCTCTTCTGCTCTCTCAACCACGCTTTTTATTTCCACACATCTCTCTTACCCTTACGTTACTTACTCGATCAAACCACCTCACACCACACATTGTCCTCAAATATCTCATTTCCAGCACATCCACCCTCCTGCGCACAACTCTATCCATAGCCCACGCCTCGCAACCATACAACATTGTTGGAACCACTATTCCTTCAAACATACCCATTTTTGCTTTCCGAGATAATGTTCTCGACTTCCACACATTCTTCAAGGCTCCCAGGATTTTCGCCCCCTTCCCCACCCTATGATCCACTTCCGCTTCCATGGTTCCATCCGCTGCCAGATCCACTCCCAGATATCTAAAACACTTTATTTCCTCCAGTTTTTCTCCATTCAAACTTATCTCCCAATTGACTTGACCCTCAACCCTACTGTACCTAATTACCTTGCTCTTATTCACATTTACTCTTCACTTTCTTCTTTCACACACTTTACCAAACTCAGTCACCAGCTTCTTCAGTTTCTCACATGAATCAGCCACCAGCGCTGTATCATCAGCGAACAACAACTGACTCACTTCCCAAGCTCTCTCATCCACAACAGACTTCATACTAGCCCCTCTTTCCAAAACTCTTGCATTCACCTCCCTAACAACCTCATCCATAAACAAATTAAACAACCATGGAGACATCACACACCCCTGCCACAAACCTACATTCACTGAGAACCAATCACTTTCCTCTCTTCCTACACGTACACATGCCTTACATCCTCGATAAAAACTTTTCACTGCTTCTAACAACTTGCCTCCCACACCATATATTCTTAATACCTTCCACAGAGCATCTCTATCAACTCGATCATATGCCTTCTCCAGATCCATAAGTGCTACATACAAATCCATTTGCTTTTCTAAGTATTTCTCACATACATTCTTCAAAGCAAACACCTGATCCACACATCCTCTACCACTTCTGAAACCACACTGCTCTTCCCCAATCTGATGCTCTGTACATGCCTTCACCCTCTCAATCAATACTCTCCCATATAATTTACCAGGAATACTCAACAAACTTATACCTCTGTAATTTGAGCACTCACTCTTATCCCCTTTGCCTTTGTACAATGGCACTATGCACGCATTCTGCCAATCCTCAGGCACCTCACCATGAGTCATACATACATTAAATAACCTTACCAACCAGTCAACAATACAGCAGCCGTTTTTTAATAAATTCCACTGCAATACCATCCAAACCTGTTGCCTTGCCGGCTTTCATCTTCCGCAAAGCTTTTACTACCTCTTCTCTGTTTACCAAATCATTTTCCCTAACCCTCTCACTTTGCACACCACCTCGACCAAAACACCCTATATCTGCCACTCTATCATCAAACACATTCAACAAACCTTCAAAATACCCACTCCATCTCCTCACATCACCACTACTTGTTATCACCTCCCCATTTGCGCCCTTCACTGAAGTTCCCATTTGCTCCCTTGTCTTACGCACTTTATTTACCTCCTTCCAGAACATCTTTTTATTCTCCCTAAAATTTAATGATACTCTCTCACCCCAACTCTCATTTGCCCTCTTTTTCACCTCTTGCACCTTTCTCTTGACCTCCTGTCTCTTTCTTTTATACATCTCCCACTCAATTGCATTTTTTCCCTGCAAAAATCGTCCAAATGCCTCTCTCTTCTCTTTCACTAATAATCTTACTTCTTCATCCCACCACTCACTACCCTTTCTAATCAACCCACCTCCCACTCTTCTCATGCCACAAGCATCTTTTACGCAATCCATCACTGATTCCCTAAATACATCCCATTCCTCCCCCACTCCCCTTACTTCCATTGTTCTCACCTTTTTCCATTCTGTACTCAGTCTCTCCTGGTACTTCCTCACACAAGTCTCCTTCCCAAGCTCACTTACTCTCACCACCCTTTTCACCCCAACATTCACTCTTCTTTTCTGAAAACCCATACAAATCTTCACCTTAGCCTCCACAAGATAACGATCAGACATCCCTCCAGTTGCACCTCTCAGCACATTAACATCCAAAAGTCTCTCTTTCACGCGCCTGTCAATTAACACGTAATCCAATAACGCTCTCTGGCCATCTCTCCTACTTACATACATATACTTATGTATATCTTGCTTTTTAAACCAGGTATTCCCAATCACCAGTCCTTTTTCAGCACATAAATCTACAAGCTCTTCACCATTTCCATTTACAACACTGAACACTCCATGTATACCAATTATTCCCTCAACTGCCACATTACTCACCTTTGCATTCAAATCACCCATCACTATAACCCGGTCTTGTGCATCAAAACCACTAACACACTCATTCAGCTGCTCCCAAAACACTTGCCTCTCATGATCTCAATGTATACATATATATACACACACAGACATATACATATATACACATGTACATAATTCATACTGTTTGCCTTTATTTATTCCCATCGCCACCCCGTCACACATGGAATAACAACCACCTCCCCCTCATGTGTGCCAGATAGCGCTAGGAAAAGACAACAAAGGCCCCATTCGTTCACACTCAGTCTCTAGCTGTCATGTAATAATGCACCGAAACCACAGCTCCCTTTCCACATCCAGGCCCCACAGAACTTTCCATGGTTTACCCCAGACGCTTCACATGCCCTGGTTCACTCCACTGACAGCACGTCGACCCCAGTATACCACATCGTTCAAATCCACTCTATTCCTTGCCCGCCTTTCACACTCCTGCATGTTCAGGCCCCGATCACTCAAAATCTTTTTCACTCCATCTTTCCACCTCCAATTTGGTCTCCCACTTCTCCTCGTTCCCTCCACCTCTGACACATATATCCTCTTGGTCAATTTTTCCTCACTCATTCTCTCCATGTGACCAAACCATTTCAAAACACCCTCTTCTGCTCTCTCAACCACACTCTTTTTATTTCCACACATCTCTCTTACCCTATAATTACTTACTCGATCAAACCATCTCACACCACATATTGTCCTCAAACATCCCATTTCCAGCACATCCACCCTCCTGCACACAACTCTATCCATAGCCCATGCCTCTCAACCATACAACACTGTTGGAACCACTATTCCTTCAAACATACCCATTTTTGCTTTCCAAGATAATGTTCTCGACTTCCAAACATTCTTCAAGGCTCCCAGAATTTTTGCTCCCTCCCCCACTCTATGATTCACTTCCACTTCCATGGTTCCATCCGCTGCCAGATCCACTTCCAGATATTCAAAACACTTTACTTCCTCCAGTTTTTCTCCATTCAAACTTACCTCCCAACTGACTTGACCCTCAACCCTACTGTACCTAATTACCTTGCTCTTATTCACATTTACTCTTCACTTTCTTCTTTCACACACTTTCCCAAAACTCAGTCACCAGCTTCTGCAGTTTCTCACATGAATCAGCCACCAGCGCTGTATCATCAGCGAACAACAACTGACTCACTTCCCAAGCTCTCTCATCCACAACAGACTTCATACTAGCCCCTCTTTCCAAAACTCTTGCATTCACCTCCCTAACAACCTCATCCATAAACAAATTAAACAACCATGGAGACATCACACACCCCTGCCACAAACCTACATTCACTGAGAACCAATCACTTTCCTCTCTTCCTACACGTACACATGCCTTACATCCTCGATAAAAACTTTTCACTGCTTCTAACAACTTGCCTCCCACACCATATATTCTTAATACCTTCCACAGAGCATCTCTATCAACTCGATCATATGCCTTCTCCAGATCCATAAGTGCTACATACAAATCCATTTGCTTTTCTAAGTATTTCTCACATACATTCTTCAAAGCAAACACCTGATCCACACATCCTCTACCACTTCTGAAACCACACTGCTCTTCCCCAATCTGATGCTCTGTACATGCCTTCACCCTCTCAATCAATACTCTCCCATATAATTTACCAGGAATACTCAACAAACTTATACCTCTGTAATTTGAGCACTCACTCTTATCCCCTTTGCCTTTGTACAATGGCACTATGCACGCATTCTGCCAATCCTCAGGCACCTCACCATGAGTCATACATACATTAAATAACCTTACCAACCAGTCAACAATACAGCAGCCGTTTTTTAATAAATTCCACTGCAATACCATCCAAACCTGTTGCCTTGCCGGCTTTCATCTTCCGCAAAGCTTTTACTACCTCTTCTCTGTTTACCAAATCATTTTCCCTAACCCTCTCACTTTGCACACCACCTCGACCAAAACACCCTATATCTGCCACTCTATCATCAAACACATTCAACAAACCTTCAAAATACCCACTCCATCTCCTCACATCACCACTACTTGTTATCACCTCCCCATTTGCGCCCTTCACTGAAGTTCCCATTTGCTCCCTTGTCTTACGCACTTTATTTACCTCCTTCCAGAACATCTTTTTATTCTCCCTAAAATTTAATGATACTCTCTCACCCCAACTCTCATTTGCCCTCTTTTTCACCTCTTGCACCTTTCTCTTGACCTCCTGTCTCTTTCTTTTATACATCTCCCACTCAATTGCATTTTTTTCCCTGCAAAAATCGTCCAAATGCCTCTCTCTTCTCTTTCACTAATAATCTTACTTCTTCATCCCACCACTCACTACCCTTTCTAATCAACCCACCTCCCACTCTTCTCATGCCACAAGCATCTTTTACGCAATCCATCACTGATTCCCTAAATACATCCCATTCCTCCCCCACTCCCCTTACTTCCATTGTTCTCACCTTTTTCCATTCTGTACTCAGTCTCTCCTGGTACTTCCTCACACAAGTCTCCTTCCCAAGCTCACTTACTCTCACCACCCTTTTCACCCCAACATTCACTCTTCTTTTCTGAAAACCCATACAAATCTTCACCTTAGCCTCCACAAGATAACGATCAGACATCCCTCCAGTTGCACCTCTCAGCACATTAACATCCAAAAGTCTCTCTTTCACGCGCCTGTCAATTAACACGTAATCCAATAACGCTCTCTGGCCATCTCTCCTACTTACATACATATACTTATGTATATCTTGCTTTTTAAACCAGGTATTCCCAATCACCAGTCCTTTTTCAGCACATAAATCTACAAGCTCTTCACCATTTCCATTTACAACACTGAACACTCCATGTATACTAATTATTCCCTCAACTGCCACATTACTCACCTTTGCATTCAAATCACCCATCACTATAACCGGTCTTGTGCATCAAAACCACTAACGCACTCATTCAGCTGCTCCCAAAACACTTGCCTCTCATGATCTCAATGTATACATATATATACACACACAGACATATACATATATACACATGTACATAATTCATACTGTTTGCCTTTATTTATTCCCATCGCCACCCCCGTCACACATGGAATAACAACCACCTCCCCCTCATGTGTGCCAGATAGCGCTAGGAAAAGACAACAAAGGCCCCATTCGTTCACACTCAGTCTCTAGCTGTCATGTAATAATGCACCGAAACCACAGCTCCCTTTCCACATCCAGGCCCCACAGAACTTTCCATGGTTTACCCCCAGACGCTTCACATGCCCTGGTTCACTCCACTGACAGCACGTCGACCCCAGTATACCACATCGTTCAAATCCACTCTATTCCTTGCGCGCCTTTCACACTCCTGCATGTTCAGGCCCCGATCACTCAAAATCTTTTTCACTCCATCTTTCCACCTCCAATTTGGTCTCCCACTTCTCCTCGTTCCCTCCACCTCTGACACATATATCCTCTTGGTCAATTTTTCCTCACTCATTCTCTCCATGTGACCAAACCATTTCAAAACACCCTCTTCTGCTCTCTCAACCACACTCTTTTATTTCCACACATCTCTCTTACCCTATAATTACTTACTCGATCAAACCATCTCACACCACATATTGTCCTCAAACATCCCATTTCCAGCACATCCACCCTCCTGCACACAACTCTATCCATAGCCCATGCCTCTCAACCATACAACACTGTTGGAACCACTATTCCTTCAAACATACCCATTTTTGCTTTCCAAGATAATGTTCTCGACTTCCAAACATTCTTCAAGGCTCCCAGAATTTTTGCTCCCTCCCCCACTCTATGATTCACTTCCACTTCCATGGTTCCATCCGCTGCCAGATCCACTTCCAGATATTCAAAACACTTTACTTCCTCCAGTTTTTCTCCATTCAAACTTACCTCCCAACTGACTTGACCCTCAACCCTACTGTACCTAATAACCTTGCTCTTATTCACATTTACTCTCAACTTTCTTCTTTCACACACTTTACCAAACTCAGTCACCAGCTTCTGCAGTTTCTCACATGAATCAGCCACCAGCATTGTGTCATCAGCGAACATCAACTGACTCACTTCCCAAGCTCTCTCATCCCCAACAGACTTCATACTTGCCCCTCTTTCCAAAACTCTTGCATTCACCTCCCTAACAACCCCATCCATAAACAAATTAAACAACCATGGAGACATCACACACCCCTGCTGCAAATCTACATTCACTGAGAACCAATCACAATAAAAGGTACTGTACCTATTAATGTTTTATGTGAGGCCTGACTACCGATACATTTCTATCTATCTATCTCTCTGATGCCTGTTCCTTTCTGGAACTCCCTCAGGAGAGTGGCCACAGCAACAGAGACTCCACAACTAGTGATCCCTAAAACTGCTTCTTAGCCTTTAATGCCTCACCCATAACAGGCCACTAGAAAAGAGCAGGTCTAGTGTAATGTACCTATATAAAATCTCAATTCACCTTGGATGCCTTTAGACATACAAGCATCAGGAAACTTGGTTGAAAATCTGAATGTCTCACTATCTATTTCTTTTTCATAAAAGATGCTAGATAGCATCAGTAATTGGGCCTTTAAGGAAAAAGCCCTTGTTTTGCTACCTCACAGAAAATCAGCCATTGTTTTAAAAAACTAAGATTGGGATGTGCACATCTTACATTATTGGAAGACCCTTTCCTTATACATTTGATTTAATTCAGATACTTATCAAAGAACTTTCAAATTATGCATGAGACTCTGATCTCTTCAAGAACTGGTATGAAATTTTACCAAACAAAATATTTCTTCAGACAATATACGTTATCATGGAATAATTAAGGCTTATCCATTTCTTAACAACAAAGTAAGTTTGTTCAGATTGTACTAACTCGATGGCATTTAACAAATTGAAGGTAAGAACAGGTAAATGTTCTCCATTCATTGATCAATTATATATAACTAAATGCAAAAGCCTTCACTTAGAGTTAAGCTGAGAAATATTTATTTAGGGCAGAGTAATGAAATGGTAAAATTCAACTCTGCTTGAAGTTCATATCCTTTACATCAAGAGAGTATTCTCTGACAGAAAAGTTTTGTACCTCAAGTGAGTTAAAATTTCAGATGTGTGGTCATTTGAGTCCACATATGGATAACTAGAAAATATTATAAAACACAAAAGAATAGTGTAAAACATATAGATTGTAACAATTAACAAGGGTGATGCAGATTAAGATGGAGTGATTTTTTTTTTTCCCCCCAAAAGAAGGAACAGAGAAGGGGGCCAGGTGAGGATATTCCCTCAAAGGCCCAGTCCTCTGTTCTTAACGCTACCTCGCTATCGCGGGAAATGGCGAATAGTATGAAAAAAACAAATCCTTCCCTCTCTTCTTTTTTTTTTTTTTAATTTCCAAAAGAAGGAACAGAGAAGGGGGCAAGGTGAGGATATTCCCTCAAAGGTCCAGTCCTCTGTTCCTAATGCAACCTCGCTGGTGCGGGAGGTGGCGAATGGTATGAAAGAAAGAAAGAAAATATATATTCATTCTAATAACACTTGAAGTAAGGAAATGAGTACAAACTTGTTGGGTGCAATGACTGTTCCACAATACAATGGTAAGAAAATCTGGTATGCCAACTATTAATTTGTTAAATGAAGAAAGCAAAATCAATAGCAAGATGGTGATATACAACATTAAAATAAATGGTAAAAGAAAGACAATCATAAGAAATAGATTTACAAAAAAGATGTGAATGGTGAATCATATCTTCACCATGAGAATGTTAGCCTGTTTGTGCAGGACCTCATATCAACTCACTCATGAAATTATCATGCCAAAAGAAGTTGATAAACAAAAATCACGAGGACTGTTTTACTGACTGGACAAGAGTATCAGCTCCTTGTGCATGACAGAATGGCAAACTACCATTTACCAAGCTGTTCTCCACTGGGTGGGGTGGCAATCTCCTGGAAAAAAGAAGGCGTTAAGCTCTTTAAGGGTCTTGACATAACAGAATGGCAAAACCAAAAGTGTAAAATCCTGCCAACTGTACCCTTCTGTGGAAGACAAATTGCCTCCTCAAGCTGAAAAGTTTGATCAATTGAACAACAATCTTACACTATGGCATCTTTCTCATATACTGTACAGAAAAATTCTTTATGTTTGAGAAGTAAAAACAGAGCATAAGAATTTTTAAAAAGTTACCTTAGGCTGATCTCCTTGTTAGCCAGTTTCTTTAGGAAATAATCTACAGCAATCTCAGCACTTGTTGGCTGATAGGAGGTGGCACCTTCCATCACATCTGGGCGTGGCCAGGCAGATGCTTCATCTTGGCCAGCTGTCACTCGGCTATTGCCATAGGATGCCTCATACCCAAGAATATTGCTTGCTAGAGTGGCTCCTAGTCCACCAGCACCATCACTGCACCCTAAAAAACAACCTAAAGTAAAATCTCAACGAAATCCTTAACATATACATTGGGATCTAAATACAACTTTCTCTCCAAGATCTAAATTAGTAATTCTTATATACAGTGTATTTATTCATTCATTCACAATTACTCTCGGACCAATTTCTAAACAAGAGTCCTGGTGTTACCCAGAGTCTTTCTGAAGCTTCCTGTATCCCAAGGCTGTGCTACTTCCAGTAGCAGGGAAATGCAGGCTACTTTGAAACAAGTTCTTTGATAAGACTGTACTCCAATAATACAAGTTTGTCAAAGCTTTTTCACTTGCTGTGTAACCTCAAACAAGCAGAGTCCAGCAACACTTTTTTTCATACTTATCTGCATTAGTGAGGTACCACCAGGAACAGACAAAGAAAGGCCACATTTGCTTGCACCCATTCTCTAGCTGTCATATGAAATGCACTGAAGGTACAGCTTCCTATTCACAACCAGGCCCCACAGACCTTTCCACAGTTTACCCCCAGACACTTCACATGCCCTGGTTCAGTGCACTGACAGCAAGTTGACCCCTGTATACCAGATCCTTCCAATTCAGTCTATCCCATCACATTTTTCACCCTCCTGCATGTTCAGACCCCAATCAATAAAAATCTTTCCACTCCATCCTTCCATCTCCAAATTGGTTTCCACATCCTTGTTCCCTCCACTTCCTTGAGCTACCTCGTTAATGCGGGAGACAGCGACTAAGTATAATAAATATATAAATAAAAAAAAGAAAATATATATATATATATATATATATATATTATTCTTTTTTATTATTATTTTGTGAGGTAGCGCAAGGAAACAGACGAAAGAAATGGCCCAACCCACCCCCATACACAATGTATATACATACATGTCCACACACGCAAATATACATACCTATACATCTCAATGTACACATATATATACACACACAGCCACCTACATATATACACATGCACACAATTCACACTGTCTGCCTTTATTCATTCCCATCGCCACCTCACCACACATGGAATAACATCCCCCTCCCCCCTCATGTGTGCGAGGTAGCGCTAGGAAAAGACAACAAAGGCCCCATTCGCTAATACTCAGTCTCTAGCTGTCATGTAATAATGCACCGAAACCACAGCTCCCTTTCCACATCCAGGCCCCACAGAACTTTCCATGGTTTACCCCAGACGCTTCACATGCCCTGGTGCACTCCATTGACAGCACGTCGACCCCAGTATACCACATCGTTCAAATCCACTCTATTCCTTGCCCGCCTTTCACCCTCCTGCATGTTCAGGCCCCGGTCACTCAAAATCTTTTTCACTCCAACTTTCCACCTCCAATTTGGTCTCCCACTTCTCCTCGTTCCCTCCACCTCTGACACATATATCCTCTTTGTCAATCTTTCCTCATTCATTCTCTCCATGTGACCAAACCATTTCAAAACACCCTCTTCTGCTCTCTCAACCACACTCTTTTTATTACCACACATCTCTCTTACCCTTTCATCACTTACTCAATCAAACCACCTCACACCACATGTTGTCCTCAAACATCTCATTTCCAGCATATCCACCCTCCTCCACACAACTCTATCTATAGCCCACGCCTCGCAACCATATATCTCTTATTTTACTTATTTATCATACTTAATTGCCGTCTCCTGCTTTAGTGAGGTACAGCAAGGAAACCTCACTACAGCAAGGAAACAGACGAAAGAATGGCTCAGCCCACCCACATACACATGTATATACATATATATATTCTTTGTCAACTTTCTTCACTCATTTATTCCATATGTTCAAACCATTTCAGCACATCCCTCTCAATCTCACATTTCTTATTACACCTCTCTTTTACCCTTTCATTATTTACTTGATCACACCAACTTACACCACGCATCGCGCTCAAACATTTCATTTCCACCACATCCACCCTCTCCCACACAGCCTTAACTACAGCCCATGCCTTTCCAGATTACATTCTCTCTTTCCCAGTATTTTTCAGTGCTCCTAGAATCTTTGCTCCCTACCCCACCCTATTACTCACTTCCATGGTTCTATTTGCAGCCATGTCCACTCCCAGGTTTCTAAGTCACCCTAATTCCTGAATGTTTTCCCTATTCAAACTCATACCTCATGTAACCTGTCCCTCCACCCTGCTGAACCTAATAATCATGCTTTTATTCAAATTCCTTCTCTGCTTTCTCCTTTCACACACTCATCCAAACTAAGTCACCAACTTCTGCAGTTCCTCATTCAAATCTACCACCAGTGCTGTATCATCAGTAAACAACAACTGACTTCCCAGGCCCTCTCATCCCCCATAGACGGCAGACTTGCCCCTCTCTCCAAAACTCTCGCATTGACCTCTCTCACCATCCAACCCATAAACAAACTGAACAACTATGATAATACTCCCCTGCCAAAGGCTAACTTTCACTTACACCTTTGACAAAAACTCACTGCTTCTAGACGCTTTCCTCCCACATCATAAATTCTTAAGACCTTCCACAAAGCATCTGTATCAACCCTATCGTACATTCTTAGAGTCTTCCACAAAGCATCTCTATCAAACCTAACATATGCCTTCTCCAAATTCATAAATGCCTAATACAGATCCATCTGTTTTTCTGCGTATTTCTCACACATTCTTCAAGAAAACATCTGATCCACACATCCTCTACCATCTAAGTTTGTTGAGTATTCCTGGAAAATTGTATGGGAGGGTATTGATTAAGAGGGTGAAGACATGTACAGAGCATCAGATTGGGGAGGAGCAGTGTGGTTTCAGAAGTGGTAGAGGATGTGTGGATCAGGTGTTTGCTTTGAAGAATGAGTGTGAGAAATACTTAGAAAAACAGATGGATTTGTATGTAGCATTTATGGATCTGGAAAAGGCATATGATAGGTTGATAGAGATGCTTTGTGGAAGGTTTTAAGAATGTATGGTGTGGGAGGTAAGCTGCTAGAAGCAGTGAAAAGTTTCTACCAAGGATGTAAGGCATGTGTACGAGTAGGAACAGAGGAGAGTGATTGGTTCACAGTGAATGTCGGTATGTGGCAGGGAATTGTGATGTCTCCATAGTTGTTTACTTTGTTTATGAATGGGGTGGTTAGGGAGGTAAATGTAAGAGTTTTGGAGAGAGGGGCAAGTATGCAGTCTGTTGGGGATGAGAGAGCCTGGGAAATGAGTCGGTTCTTGTTCACCCATGATACAGTACTGGTGGCTGATTCAAGTCAGAAACTGCAGAAGTTGGTGACTGAGTTTGGAAAAGTGTGTGAAAGGAGGAAGTTGACAATAAATGTGAATAACAGGAAGGTTATTAGGTCCAGTAGGGTTGAGGGACAAGTTAACTGGGATGTAAGTTTGAATGGAGAAAAACTGGAGGAAGTGAAGTGTTTTAGATATCTGGGAATGGGCTTAGCAGCAAGTGGAACCATGGAAGAGGAAGAGAGTCACAGGGTGGGGAAGGGGTCAAAGGTTCAGAGAGAGATGAAGAATATGTGGAAGGAGAGAATGTTATCTTGAAGAGCAAAAATGGGTATGTTTGTAGGAATAATAGTTCCAACAATATTATATGGTTGTGAGGTGTGGGCTATAAGTAGGGTTGTACGGAGGAGGGTGGATGTGTTGGAAATGAAATGTTTGAGGACAATATGAGGTGTAAGGTGATTTGATCAAGTATGTCATGAAAGGGTAAGAGAGATGTGTGGAAATAGGAAGAGTGAGGTTAAGAGAGCAGAAGATGTTGTGTTGAAATGGTCTGGATATGGAGAGGATGAATGAGGAAAGGTTGACAAAGAGGATATATGTATCAGAGGTGGAGGGAACAAGGAGAAGAAGGAGACCAAATTGGAGGAGGAAGGATGGAGTGAAAAGGACTTTGGGCGATTGGGGCCTGAACATACAGGAGAGAGAGAAGCTTGCAAGGAATAGAAAGAATTGGAATGATGTGGTATACCAGGGTCAACATGCTGTCAATGGACTAAACCAGGGAATGGGAAGCATCTAGGGTAAACCATGGAAAGGTCTGTGGGGCCTTGTGGATAAGGAGCTGTGCATATGAGTGGATGGGCCATTCTTCATTTGTTTCCTCCTCGCTGACGTGGGAAACCGCAATCAAGTATAATAAATAAATATAAGAATAATTAGTGTTAAAATTCATACTGTATTCAATGTACCAGCATATCCTTAGGAAGTATGTGAGTGAACTCAAAGGCTGAATGCATTGGGTCTGCCCTCATTTACATTGAAATGGAATGAAAGAAAACAAACAGATAAACACAAAACACAGTACATTTGCAAGACATTATACCAAAAATTCATGAAGAATCAAGCAGGAAATAAATTTTACCCTGAGAACTTCTTGAGTCACCAGACCCATCCCATCCTTGCTCCCTTGAATGCTCCTGCAACCAAGACAATCTTCTTCTGGCTTCATCTTCAATCATCTGTAGCCGAGACATCTCAAGGGCAATGAGAAGCTCCATACTAGAGTCACATCCTTCCCATGATGAAGTCTCCCCATCACCTACCAGATGTTGTAATTAATGTGACTGTTCCCAAGTATAACAATAATATCTTTTCATTTAACAAAATCATTCTAGAAACATCAGAAAACTTAACATGCTGACAGCATGGATAAGTCTACAGTATCATTCATAACTTAGAACTATACTTGAAGGACCATGGTATAAAATCATCTTTTTTTTTGTCATTCAGCATTACTGAATGGGATCCACTTCTTAATCATATAAGCAGGCATTTGATTTCCTGAGCTTTCTAAAAAAATGGATGTTTTTCATGAAAAGAAATGAAAGAACATCATATATGAATTAGATAGCATGGAGGAATGTCAACAGGCCTCAACCTTCTCCCAGAGAAACAATACACTCGAAATATATACTTTTGGAGGAAGCATGCTGCTGAGACAGCTGTAAGTGCTATAGGGCATGTGCTGACACATCTTGACTGTCACCACCTTGTTTAAAATAAAAAGTGTTTTGCTGCTCCTAATTCATTCTATTGTCATCACACAGATTTGTCGCCTGGATTGCTAAACTCCTTATCCTTACAAGGCAAATACCATTCAGTAACTAAGAGCTCATGCATATTCATTATAATAAGAGGCTTTAGGCATCCCATGCCACCACCACAGATCAGCAGAAATCTGAATACTGGCCTGAAAGCACGAATAGTAAATCTACATGAAGTCCCCTTTACTAAGCAACATAAGGTCTAGCTCAGGGCTATTCAACTGGCAGCCCGCAATCTAAATCCAGCCCTTAAGTGGTTTTTCATTGGCCCTTTGATAAACTCAGTAGAACTGAAATCAATCAATGAAATTATTTATGTAAGTGCTTACAAAATTTTACATAAATGGATTTTTATCATGACCAACTGCATTAATTACCTGAATAAAACATGTGATCAACTGTAATAATTAGTTGAATGAAATGTCTAGAGAAAAAAATGGAGGTAAAATAAATGTATGGCCCTTCCATCAGTCTGAGTTTCATAATAAGGCCCTACTCCTAACGTAATTGAATAGCCATTAGCTGAAAGTTGATGGAGAGAGGTGGGTGATTATTGGTGCATATGCACCTGGGCATGAGAAGAAAGATCAAGAGAGGCAAGTGTTTTGGGAGCAGCTGAATGAGTGTGTTAGTGGTTTTGATGCACGAGACCGGGTTATAGTGATGGGTGATTTGAATGCAAAGGTGAGTAATGTGGCAGTTGAGGGAATAATTGGTATACATGGGGTGTTCAGTGTTGTAAATGGAAATGGTGAAGAGCTTGTAGATTTATGTGCTGAAAAAGGACTGATGATTGGGAATACCTGGTTTAAAAAGCGAGATATACATAAGTATACTTATGTAAGTAGGAGAGATGGCCAGAGAGCGTTATTGGATTACGTGTTAATTGACAGGCGTGCGAAAGAGAGACTTTTGGATGTTAATGTGCTGAGAGGTGCAACTGGAGGGATGTCTGATCATTATCTTGTGGAGGCTAAGGTGAAGATTTGTATGGGTTTTCAGAAAAGAAGAGTGAATGTTGGGGTGAAGAGGGTGGTGAGAGTAAGTGAGCTTGAGAAGGAGACCTGTGTGAGGAAGTACCAGGAGAGACTGAGTACAGAATGGAAAAAGGTGAGAACAATGGAAGCAAGGGGAGTGGGGGAGGAATGGGATGTATTTAGGGAATCAGTGATGGATTGCGCAAAAGATGCTTGTGGCATGAGAAGAAGAGTGGGAGGTGGGTTGATTAGAAAGGGTAGTGAGTGGTGGGATGAAGAAGTAAGAGTATTAGTGAAAGAGAAGAGAGAGGCATTTGGACGATTTTTGCAGGGAAAAAATGCAATTGAGTGGGAGATGTATAAAAGAAAGAGACAGGAGGTCAAGAGAAAGGTGCAAGAGGTGAAAAAAAGGGCAAATGAGAGTTGGGGTGAGAGAGTATCATTAAATTTTAGGGAGAATAAAAAGATGTTCTGGAAAGAGGTAAATAAAGTGCGTAAGACAAGGGAGCAAATGGGAACTTCAGTGAAGGGCGCAAATGGGGAGGTGATAACAAGTAGTGGTGATGTGAGAAGGAGATGGAGTGAGTATTTTGAAGGTTTGCTGAATGTGTTTGATGATAGAGTGGCAGATATAGGGTGTTTTGGTCGAGGTGGTGTGCAAAGTGAGAGGGTTAGGGAAAATGATTTGGTAAACAGAGAAGAGGTAGTGAAAGCTTTGCGGAAGATGAAAGCCGGCAAGGCAGCAGGTTTGGATGGTATTGCAGTGGAATTTATTAAAAAAGGGGGTGACTGTATTGTTGACTGGTTGGTAAGGTTATTTAATGTATGTATGACTCATGGTGAGGTGCCTGAGGATTGGCGGAATGCGTGCATAGTGCCATTGTACAAAGGCAAAGGGGATAAGAGTGAGTGCTCAAATTACAGAGGTATAAATTTGTTGAGTATTCCTGGTAAATTATATGGGAGGGTATTGATTGAGAGGGTGAAGGCATGTACAGAGCATCAGATTGGGGAAGAGCAGTGTGGTTTCAGAAGTGGTAGAGGATGTGTGGATCAGGTGTTTGCTTTGAAGAATGTATGTGAGAAATACTTAGAAAAGCAAATGAATTTGTATGTAGCATTTATGGATCTGGAGAAGGCATATGATAGAGTTGATAGAGATGCTCTGTGGAAGGTATTAAGAATATATGGTGTGGGAGGAAAGTTGTTAGAAGCAGTGAAAAGTTTTTATCGAGGATGTAAGGCATGTGTACGTGTAGGAAGAGAGGAAAGTGATTGGTTCTCAGTGAATGTAGGTTTGCGGCAGGGGTGTGTGATGTCTCCATGGTTGTTTAATTTGTTTATGGATGGGGTTGTTAGGGAGGTAAATGCAAGAGTTTTGGAAAGAGGGGCAAGTATGAAGTCTGTTGGGGATGAGAGAGCTTGGGAAGTGAGTCAGTTGTTGTTCGCTGATGATACAGCGCTGGTGGCTGATTCATGTGAGAAACTGCAGAAACTGGTGACTGAGTTTGGTAAAGTGTGTGGAAGAAGAAAGTTAAGAGTAAATGTGAATAAGAGCAAGGTTATTAGGTACAGTAGGGTTGAGGGTCAAGTCAATTTGGGAGGTGAGTTTGAATGGAGAAAAACTGGAGGAAGTGAAGTGTTTTAGATATCTGGGAGTGGATCTGGCAGCGGATGGAACCATGGAAGCGGAAGTGGATCATAGGGTGGGGGAGGGGGCGAAAATTCTGGGGGCCTTGAAGAATGTGTGGAAGTCGAGAACATTATCTCGGAAAGCAAAAATGGGTATGTTTGAAGGAATAGTGGTTCTAACAATGTTGTATGGTTGCGAGACGTGGGCTATGGATAGAGTTGTGCGCAGGAGGATGGATGTGCTGGAAATGAGATGTTTGAGGACAATGTGTGGTGTGAGGTGGTTTGATCGAGTGAGTAACGTAAGGGTAAGAGAGATGTGTAGAAATAAAAAGAGCGTGGTTGAGAGAGCAGAAGAGGGTGTTTTGAAGTGGTTTGGGCACATGGAGAGGATGAGTGAGGAAAGATTGACCAAGAGGATATATGTGTCGGAGGTGGAGGGAACAAGGAGAAGAGGGAGACCAAATTGGAGGTGGAAAGATGGAGTGAAAAAGATTTTGTGTGATCGCGGCCTGAACATGCAGGAGGGTGAAAGGAGGGCAAGGAATAGAGTGAATTGGAGCGATGTGGTATACCGGGGTTGACGTGCTGTCAGTGGATTGAATCAAGGCATGTGCAGCGTCTGGGGTAAACCATGGAAAGCTGTGTAGGTATGTATATTTGCGTGTGTGGACGTATGTATATACATGTGTATGGGGGGGTTGGGCCATTTCTTTCGTCTGTTTCCTTGCGCTACCTCGCAAACGCGGGAGACAGCGACAAAGTATAATAAAAAAAAAAAAAATATTAGCCCTGGTCTAGCTGATGGGCTCATACTATTATGATGGCACAGAAAAAGAGTCCATATGAATGTGCAACTGCTTGGTAAGCTGGCTTTCTAAATAGCATGCATAAGCCATCCTCTATAATCACAGCTTTGATAATAAGATAAATGCATATACTGTATATTAGAAATACCTACAATTATTTACAGTATTGTTTCAACATTTTCTTCAGTTGCACTAGTTTGCTCACTAGCATAAGAGCAGCCATTTTCAGTATCCTGTTGAAGCATTACTGGAGGAAAGAAACTGTCTTTGCTTGCAATGATGATCCTTCCAGTGAAAATATTTTCAAAATTTGTTTGTCATTTCCCACTCTACTGAGGTAGAGCCAATAATAAAGGAACAACAGCTTCAATTGCTTATTTCTACTCTCTAGATTTTATGTATAATGCACCAATACCAAGGGCAGAGTTAACATTTTGGTTCGTGCTTCTAGCAAAAAAAAAAAAAAATCAAAATCTTACAAAAGGCATTAAACAGGAAGATAACAGTCAAGACATGCATCATGCTTTCACAGTGATGAGCTACTTTCATCACTGGGAACCAGGCACCTCCTTTAGTGCATGAAAATCCATTTACATGATCCTCAGCAATGAAGTATGTTCATTATATTGTCAGTCATGTTAGGATACTCTGTGACTGTTAAGCATGTTAATGAAAATGATGACTATATACTTCCTAGGTTCTCGAAATAAATTGCCAGAGTCAAATAACCTGTACACTCTGTATCTGATTCTTATCAAGTACATTCACATGCATCTTCAGTACCATACATTTAAAGGTTAGCCAGTCATAAGCTCTGCAAGTCTCTCAGCCAAGTGTCAACCTATCCCAAGCAATGTGCTGTCAATGGGCACTTGAAAAGGTCAAGGTAAAGTATGGAGTAATCTTTGGAGTTTGGCTGTAGATGGAAGCCCCTGATTTTGGTACATTTCACAGAAGAGTTAGAGACTGGATGCTATGAAATGAGGAAAACGTTCCTTTGTTCTAGACACTACATCACTTAAGAGGGAAAAGAAAAAAGTTCTGAAAATAATCCACTTACATATGAAATAAGTTATGAAAATAATCCACTTACATCTGAAATAAGTTCTGAAAATAATCCACTTACATATGAAATAAGTTATGAAAATAATCCACTTACATTATAGTTTTAAATACAAGTCAGAAACTTTTAATTACTTTCTCTTCACTGTTCATACCTTGCTCTGGTAGATACTTGGCTTGCTGGGCACATCGCAAAGAGCAGTAATCATGAATAGCTCCAGTACGAGGATTACGGGCACGGGGTCGAGGGCAACCCTTTCTACTGCATTTTCCCAGCAGAGTCAATGTAAGTGCCTGGTTCAGGCTACTGTCCTGTGGGAAAAATGAAGAGTGAGTGCCTGAAATTATCTAGGGAAAAATAGAAATAATTATGTTCAGGGACTGGTTGCAGAATGCATGGCATATCGATGGTGAAAATCCCAGCTCATAAGATGAAAAAAAGCTTTATTAATGCAGCACACACCAAACTTGCTGAATAACAGAGAAATACAACACTTTCAATGGTCAATAGACTGAACCTGGAGATGTGAAACATCTGGGCTAAAGCATGGAAAGGTCTGTGGGCCTGGATGTAGAAAGGGATCTGTGGTTTTGGTGCATTACACATGACAGATAGAGACACGGTAAATGAATGTGGCCTATTTTTTGTCTATTTTCCTGGTGCTACCTTGCTGACAGTGGGGTGGTGATGCTGTTTCCTGTGGGGTGTGGCGGCAATGGGAGTGGATGGAGGCAAGCGAGTAAGAATATGTACAAGTGTATATATGAATATGGCTGTGTATGTATATGTATGTATAAAAGTATATAGTGGTTCCAACAATGTTGTATGGTTGCGAGGCGTGGGCTATGGATAGAGTTGTGCGCAGGAGGATGGATGTGCTGGAAATGAGATGTTTGAGGACAATGTGTGGTGTGAGGTGGTTTGATCGAGTAAGTAACGTAAGGGTAAGAGAGATGTGTGGAAATAAAAAGAGCGTGGTTGAGAGAGCAGAAGAGGGTGTTTTGAAATGGTTTGGGCACATGGAGAGAATGAGTGAGGAAAGATTGACCAAGAGGATATATGTGTCGGAGGTGGAGGGAACGAGGAGAAGTGGGAGACCAAATTGGAGGTGGAAAGATGGAGTGAAAAAGATTTTGTGTGATCGAGGTCTGAACATGCAGGAGGGTGAAAGGAGGGCAAGAAATAGAGTGAATTGGATCGATGTGGTATACCGGGGTTGACGTGCTGTCAGTGGATTGAATCAGGGCATGTGAAGTGTCTGGGGTAAACCATGGAAAGCTGTGTAGGTATGTATATTTGCGTGTGTGGACGTATGTATATACATGTGTATGGGGGTGGGTTGGGCCATTTCTTTCGTCTGTTTCCTTGCGCTACCTCGCAAACCCGGGAGACAGCGGCAAAAAAAAAAAAAAAAAAAGTATATGATAGACATATGGGCATTTATGTATATGTGTGTGTATATGAGTGGATCAAGTAAGTAATGAAAAGGTAAGAGAGATGTGCGGTAATAAAAAAAAGTGCGGTTGAGAGAGCAGAAGAGGTGTGTTGAAAAGGTTTGGTCACATGGAGAGAATGAGTGAGGAAAGATTGACAAAGAGGATATATGTGTCCGAGGTAGAGGGAACAAGAAGTGGGAGACCAAACTGGAGATGGAAGGATGGAGTGAAAAAGATTTTGAACAATCGGGGCCTGAACATACAGGAGACTGAAAGGCGTGCATGGAAAAGAGTGAATTGGAATGATGTGGTATATCAGGGTCAATGTGTATATAGGGAGGTGAATGCAAGAGTTTTGGAGAGGGGCAAGTATGCAGTCTGTTGTGGATGAGAGGGCTTAGGAAGTGAGTCAGTTGTTGTTCGCTGATGATACAGTGCTGGTGGCTGATTCAGGACAGAAACTGCAGAAGTTGGTGACTGAGTTTGGTAAAGTGTGTGAAAGAAGAAAGCTGAGAGTAAATGTGAATAAGAGCAAGGTTATTAGGTTCAGTAGGGTTGAGGGACAAGTAAATTGGGAGGTAAGTTTGAATGGAGAAAAACTGGAGGAAGTGAGGTGTTTTAGATATCTGGGAGTGGATTTGTAACAGATGGAACCATGGAAATGGAAGTGAGTCACAGATTGGGGAAGGGGACAAAGGTTCTGGGACCATTGAAGAATGTGTGGAAGGCGAGAACATTATCTCAGAAAGCAAAAATGGGTATGTTTGAAGGAATAGTGGTTCCAACAATGTTATATGGTTGTGAGGCATAGGGTTATGTGGAGGAGGGTGGATGTGTTGGAAATGAAATGTTTGAGGACAATACGTGGTGTGAGATGGTTTGATCAAGTAAGTAATGAAAGGGTAAGAGAGATGTGTGGAAATAAAAAGAGTGTGGTTGAGAGAGGGTGTTTTGAAATGGTTTGGTCACATGGAGAAAATGAGTGCAGAAAGATTTACAAAGAGGATATATGTGTCAGAGGTGGAGGGAACAAGAAGTGGGAGACCAAATTGGAGGTGGAAGGATGGAGTGAAAAAGATTTTGAGAGATCGGGGCCTGAACATGCAAGAGGGTGAAAGGCATGCAAGGAATAGAGTGAATTGGAACGATGTGGTAAACTGGGGTCGACAAGCTGTCAATGAATAGAACCAGGGTATGTGAAGCGTCTGGAGTAAACCATGGAATGTTTTAAGGAGCCTGGTTGTGGAAAGGGAGCTGTGGTTTCGGTGCATTACACATGACAGCTAGGGACTGAGTGTGAATGAATGTGGCCTCTGTTGTCTTTTCCTAGCACTACCTCACACGCATGAGGGGGGAGGGGGGTGCCATTTCATGTGTAGCGGGGTGGCGACAGGAATGAATAAAGGCAGCAAGTATGAATTATGTGCATGTGTATATATATACATGTCTGTGTATGTATATATATGTATATGTTGAAATGTATAGGTATGTATATGTGCATGTGTGGACGTGCATGTATATATATATATATATATATATATATATATATATATATATATATATCTTTCTTTCTTTCTTTTAAACTATTTGCCATTTCCCGCATTAGCGAGGTAGCGTTAAGAACAGAGGACTGGGCCTTTTTTGGAATATCCTCACCTGGCCCCCTCTGTTCCTTCTTTTGGAAAATTAAAAAAAAAACGAGAGGGGAGGATTTCCAGCCCCCCGCTCCCTCCCCTTTTAGTCGCCTTCTACGACACGCAGGGAATACGTGGGAAGTATTCTTAATCCCCTATCCCCAGGGATAGGGGATATATATATATATATTCATGTGTGAAACTGCAGAAGCTGGTGACTGAGTTTGGTAAAGTGTGTGGAAGAAGAAAGTTAAGAGTAAACGTGAATAAGAGCAAGGTTATTAGGTACAGTAGGGTTGAGGGTCAAGTCAATTGGGAGGTGAGTTTGAATGGAGAAAAACTGGAGGAAGTGAAGTGTTTTAGATATCTGGGAGTGGATCTGGCAGCGGATGGAACCATGGAAGCGGAAGTGGATCATAGGGTGGGGGAGGGGGCGAAAATTCTGGGGGCCTTGAAGAATGTGTGGAAGTCGAGAACATTATCTCGGAAAGCAAAAATGGGTATGTTTGAAGGAATAGTGGTTCTAACAATGTTGTATGGTTGCGAGGCATGGGCTATGGATAGAGTTGTGCGCAGGAGGATGGATGTGCTGGAAATGAGATGTTTGAGGACAATGTGTGGTGTGAGGTGGTTTGATCGAGTGAGTAACGTAAGGGTAAGAGAGATGTGTGGAAATAAAAAGAGCGTGGTTGAGAGAGCAGAAGAGGGTGTTTTGAAGTGGTTTGGGCACATGGAGAGGATGAGTGAGGAAAGATTGACCAAGAGGATATATGTGTCGGAGGTGGAAGGAACAAGGAGAAGAGGGAGACCAAATTGGAGGTGGAAAGATAGAGTGAAAAAGATTTTGTGTGATCGGGGCCTGAACATGCAGGAGGGTGAAAGGAGGGCAAGGAATAGAGTGAATTGGAGTGATGTGGTATACCGGGGCAGACGTGCTGTCAGTGGATTGAATCAAGGCATGTGAAGCCTCTGGGGTAAACCATGGAAAGCTGTGTAGGTATGTATATTTGCGAGTGTGGACGTATGTATATACATGTGTATGGGGGGGGTTGGGCCATTTCTTTCGTCTGTTTCCTTGTGCTACCTCGCAAACGCGGGAGACAGCGACAAAGTATAAAAAAAAAATATATATATATATATATATATATATATATATATATATATATATCTTTGCTTTGTCACTGTCTCCCGCATTTGCGAGGTAGCGCAAGGAAACAGACGAAAGAAATGGCCCCACCCACCCCCATACACATGTATATACATACGTCCACACACGCAAATATACATACCTACACAGCTTTCCATGGTTTACCCCAGACACTTCACATGCCCTGATTCAATCCACTGACAGCACGTCAACCCCGGTATACCACATCGATCCAATTCACTCTATTCCTTGCCCTCCTTTCACCCTCCTGCATGTTCAGGCCCCAATCACACAAAATCTTTTTCACTCCATCTTTCCACCTCCAATTTGGTCTCCCACTTCTCCTCGTTCCCTCCACCTCTGACACATATATCCTCTTGGTCAATCTTTCATCACTCATTCTCTCCATGTGCCCAAACCATTTCAAAACACCCTCTTCTGCTCTCTCAACCACGCTCTTTTTATTTCCACACATCTCTCTTACCCTTACGTTACTTACTCGATCAAACCACCTCAAACATCTCATTTCCAGCACATCCATCCTCCTGCGCACAACTCTATTCATAGCCCACGCCTCGCAACCATAAAACATTGTTGGAACCACTATTCCTTCAAACATTCCCATTTTTGCTTTCCGAGATAATGTTCTCGACTTCCACACATTCTTCAAGGCTCCCAGAATTTTCGCCCCCTCCCCCACCCTATGATCCACTTCCACTTCCATGGTTCCATCCGCTGCCAGATCCACTCCCAGATATCTAAAACACTTTACTTCCTCCAGTTTTTCTCCATTCAAACTTACCTCCCAATTGACTTGACCCTCAACCCTACTGTACCTAATTACCTTGCTCTTATTCACATTTACTCTTAACTTTCTTCTTTCACACACTTTACCAAACTCAGTCACCAGCTTCTGCAGTTTCTCACATGAATCAGCCACCAGCGCTGTATCATCAGCGAACAACAACTGACTCACTTCCCAAGCTCTCTCATCCCCAACAGACTTCATACTTGCCCCTCTTTCCAAAACTCTTGCATTCACCTCCCTAACAACCTCATCCATAAACAAATTAAACAACCATGGAGACATCACACACCCCTGCCGCAAACCTACATTCACTGAGAACCAATCACTTTCCTCTCTTCCTACACGTACACATGCCTTACATCCTCGATAAAAACTTTTCACTGCTTCTAACAACTTGCCTCCCACACCATATATTCTTAATACCTTCCACAGAGCATCTCTATCAACTCTATCATATGCCTTCTCCAGATCCATAAATGCTACATACAAATCCATTAAAGTATTTCTGGCATACATTCTTCAAAGCAAACACCTGATCCACACATCCTCTACCACTTCTGAAACCACACTGCTCTTCCCCAATCTGATACTCTGTACATGCCTTCACCCTCTCAATCAATACCCTCCCATATAATTTACCAGAAATACTCAACAAACTTATACCTCTGTAATTTGAGCACTCACTCTTATCCCCTTTGCCTTTGTACAATGGCACTATGCACGCATTCCACCAATCCTCAGGCACCTCACCATGAGTCATACATACATTAAATAACTTTACCAACCAGTCAATAATACAGTCACCCCCTTTTTTAATAAATTCCACTGCAATACCATCCAAACCAGCTGCCTTGCCGGCTTTCATCTTCCGCAAAGCTTTTACTACCTCTTCTCTGTTTACCAAATCATTTTCCCTAACCCTCTCACTTTGCACACCACCTCGACCAAAACACCCTATATCTGCCACTCTATCATCAAACACATTCAACAAACCTTCAAAATACTCACTCCATCTCCTTCTCACATCACCACTACTTGTTATCACCTCCCCATTTGCGCCCTTCACCGAAGTTCCCATTTGCTCCCTTGTCTTACGCACTTTATTTACCTCCTTCCAGACCATCTTTTTATTCTCCCTAAAATTTAATAATACTCTCTCACCCCAACTCTCATTTGCCCTCTTTTTCACCTCTTGCACCTTTCTCTTGACCTCCTGTCTCTTTCTTTTATACATCTCCCACTCAATTGCATTTTTTCCCTGCAAAAATCGTCCAAATGCCTCTCTCTTCTCTTTCACTAATAATCTTACTTCTTCATCCCACAACTCACTACCCTTTCTAATCAACCCACCTCCCACTCTTCTCATGCCACAAGCATCTTTTGTGCAATCCATCACTGATTCCCTAAATACATCCCATATATATATATATATATATTTCTTTTTTTTTGCTTTGTCGCCGTCTCCCGCGTTTGCGAGGTAGCGCAAGGAAACAGACGAAAGAAATGGCCCAACCCACCCCCACACACATGTATATACATATGTCCACACACGCAAATACACATACCTACACAGCTTTCCATGGTTTACCCCAGACGCTTCACATGCCTTGATTCAATCCACTGACAGCACGTCAACCCCGGTATACCACATCGCTCCAATTCACTCTATTCCTTGCCCTCCTTTCACCCTCCTGCATGTTCAGGCCCCAATCACACAAAATCTTTTTCACTCCATCTTTCCACCTCCAATTTGGTCTCCCTCTTCTCCTCGTTCCCTCCACCTCCGACACATATATTCTCTTGGTCAATCTTTCCTCACTCATTCTCTCCATGTGCCCGAACCATTTCAAAACACCCTCTCCTGCTCTCTCAACCATGCTCTTTTTATTTCCACACATCTCTCTTACCCTTACGTTACTTACTCGATCAAACCACCTCACACCACACATTGTCCTCAAACATCTCATTTCCAGCACATCCATCCTCCTGCGCACAACTCTATCCATAGCCCACGCCTCGCAACCATACAACATTGTTGGAACCACTATTCCTTCAAACATACCCATTTTTGCTTTCCGAGATAATGTTTTCGACTTCCACACATTCTTCAAGGCTCCCAGAATTTTCGCCCCCTCCCCCACCCTATGATCCACTTCCGCTTCCATGGTTCCATCCGCTGCCAGATCCACTCCCAGATATCTAAAACACTTTACTTCCTCCAGTTTTTCTCCATTCAAACTTACCTCCCAATTGACTTGACCCTCAACCCTACTGTACCTAATTACCTTGCTCTTATTCACATTTACTCTTAACTTTCTTCTTTCACACACTTTACCAAACTCAGTCACCAGCTTCTGCAGTTTCTCACATGAATCAGCCACCAGCGCTGTATCATCAGCGAACAACAACTGACTCACTTCCCAAGCTCTCTCATCCCCAACAGACTTCATCCTTGCCCCTCTTTCCAAAACTCTTGCATTTACCTCCCTAACAACCCCATCCATAAACAAATTAAACAACCATGGAGACATCACACACCCCTGCTGCAAACCTACATTCACTGAGAACCAATCACTTTCCTCTCTTCCTACACGTACACATGCCTTAAATCCTCGATAAAAACTTTTCACTGCTTCTAACAACTTGCCTCCCACACCATATATTCTTAATACCTTAATACATATATATATATATATATATATATATATATATATATATATTTTTTTTCTTTTTTTTATACTTTGTCGCTGTCTCCCGCGTTTGCGAGGTAGCGCAAGGAAACAGACGAAAGAAATGGCCCAACCCCCCCCATACACATGTACATACACACGTCCACACACACAAATATACATACCTACACAGCTTTCCATGGTTTACCCCGGACGCTTCACATGCCTTGATTCAATCCACTGACAGCACGTCAACCCCTGTATACCACATCGCTCCAATTCACTCTATTCCTTGCCCTCCTTTCACCCTCCTGCATGTTCAGGCCCCGATCACACAAAATCTTTTTCACTCCATCTTTCCACCTCCAATTTGGTCTCCCTCTTCTCCTCGTTCCCTCCACCTCCGACACATATATCCTCTTGGTCAATCTTTCCTCACTCATTCTCTCCATGTGCCCAAACCATTTTAAAACACCCTCTTCTGCTCTCTCAACCACGCTCTTTTTATTTCCACACATCTCTCTTACCCTTACGTTACTTACTCGATCAAACCACCTCACACCACACATTATCCTCAAACATCTCATTTCCAGCACATCCATCCTCCTGCGCACAACTCTACCCATAGCCCACGCCTCGCAACCATACAACATTGTTGGAACTACTATTCCTTCAAACATACCCATTTTTGCTTTCCGGGATAATGTTCTCGACTTCCACACATTTTTCAAGGCTCCCAAAATTTTCGCCCCCTCCCCCACCCTATGATCCACTTCCGCTTCCATGGTTCCATCCGCTGACAGATCCACTCCCAGATATCTAAAACACTTCACTTCCTCCAGTTTTTCACCATTCAAACTCACCTCCCAATTGACTTGACCCTCAACCCTACTGTACCTAATAACCTTGCTCTTATTCACATTTACTCTTAACTTTCTTCTTCCACACACTTTACCAAACTCCGTCACCAGCTTCTGCAGTTTCTCACATGAATCCGCCACCAGCGCTGTATCATCAGCGAACAACAACTGACTCACTTCCCAAGCTCTCTCATCCCCAACAGACTTCATACTTGCCCCTCTTTCCAAGACTCTTGCATTTACCTCCCTAACAACCCCATCCATAAACAAATTAAACAACCATGGAGACATCACACACCCCTGCCGCAAACCTACATTCACTGAGAACCAATCACTTTCCTCTCTTCCTACACGTACACATGCCTTACATCCTCGATAAAAACTTTTCACTGCTTCTAACAACTTGCCTCCCACACCATATATTCTTAATACCTTCCACAGAGCATCTCTATCAACTCTATCATATGCCTTCTCCAGATCCATAAATGCTACATACAAATCCATTTGCTTTTCTAAGTATTTCTCACATACATTCTTCAAAGCAAACACCTATATATTTTCTTTCAAACTATTTGCCATTTCCCGCGTTAGCAAGGTAGCGTTAAGAACAGAGGACTGGGCCTCTGAGGGAATATCCTCACCTGGCCTCGTTCTCTGTTCCTTCTTTTGGAAAATTAAAAAAAAACGAGAGGGGAGGATTTCCAGCCCCCCGCTCCCTCCCCTTTTAGTCGCCTTCTATGACATGCAGGAAATACGTGGGAAGTATTCTTTTTCCCCTATCCCCATATATAAAAGCCATGTGATGTTTCCTGACACAATTATTCTGTCCCTAATATCATATCATTACTGGTAAAATACAGATCATATTCCTAAGCTTCAAAGTTTAATGCATCTTCTGTTTGAGTCAGGAACAATTAAATTAACACTTATTCATATTTATTATACATAATTGCTATTTCCCACATCAACTAGGGAGTGCCAGGAAACAGATGAAGAACGGCGCATCCACTCACATACACACATATATACATAAATGCCCACACGTGCACATATACATACATATACATATCAACATATACATACATATACATACACATATGCAGACATTATATACACACACATGTACATATTCATGCTTGCTTGCCTTCATCCATTCCTGTCGCTACCTCGCCCCACAGGAAAACAGCATCACTATCCCCTGCTTCAGCAAGGCAGTCCCAGGAAAACAGACAAAAAGGCCACATTTATTCACACTCAGTGTCTAGCTGTTATGTGTAATGCACCGAAACCACAGCTCCCTATCCACATCCAGGCCCCACAGACCTTTCCATGGTTTACCCCAGACACTTCACATGCCCTAATTGAGTACATTGACAGCACTTACAACTCTAAATTCCTTATCTAACGGGCTTCTTTCTGTACTAGGAAGGACATGGCAACAAACAGGCAACAAACTTTGGCTGTGTTGGATATTATTGTAATCTAGCTATATATATATATATATATATATATATATATATATATATATATATATATATATATATATATATATATATATATTTTCTTTTTCTTTTTCTTTTAAACTATTTGCCATTTCCCGCGTTGGCGAGGTAGCGTTAAGAACAGAGGACTGGGCCTTTTTTGGAATATCCTCACCTGGCCCCCTCTGTTCCTTCTTTTGGAAAATTAAAAAAAAAAAAAAACGAGAGGGGAGGATTTCCAGCCCCCCGCTCCCTCCCCTTTTAGTCGCCTTCTACGACACGCAGGGAATACGTGGGAAGTATTCTTAATCCCCTATCCCCAGGGATAATATATATATTATATATACTATATTATATTATACTTTGTCGCTGTCTCCCGCGTTTGCGAGGTAGCGCAAGGAAACAGACGAAAGAAATGGCCCAACCCCCCCCCCCATACACATGTATATACATACGTCCACACACGCAAATATACATACCTACACAGCTTTCCATGGTTTACCCCAGACGCTTCACATGCCTTGCTTCAATCCACTGACAGCACGTCAACCCCGGTATACCACATCGCTCCAATTCACTCTATTCCTTGCCCTCCTTTCACCCTCCTGCATGTTCAGGCCCCGATCACACAAAATCTTTTTCACTCCATCTTTCCACCTCCAATTTGGTCTCCCTCTTCTCCTTGTTCCCTCCACCTCCGACACATATATCCTCTTGGTCAATCTTTCCTCACTCATCCTCTCCATGTGCCCAAACCACTTCAAAACACCCTCTTCTGCTCTCTCAACCACGCTCTTTTTATTTCCACACATCTCTCTTACCCTTACGTTACTCACTCGATCAAACCACCTCACACCACACATTGTCCTCAAACATCTCATTTCCAGCACATCCATCCTCCTGCGCACAACTCTATCCATAGCCCACGCCTCGCAACCATACAACATTGTTGGAACCACTATTCCTTCAAACATACCCATTTTTGCTTTCCGAGATAATGTTCTCGACTTCCACACATTCTTATATATATATATGTGGGTGGGTTGCGCCATTCTTTCGTCTGTTTCCTTGCGCTACCTCACTAATGTGGGAGACAGCGACAAAGTATAAAAAAATAATAATAATAGTCTCTTTCCATACAAATACAATATACTTTTAGCTGTTTCTTCTCAGATTTGTCTTTCATCTTCTTTAATCTCTACTTCCAATAAAAAGTACTCTGACCATGGTATGGTGAAGGTGCACATTTTCATTAAAGGTCAACAGTGTTAAGGATGCAGTGAAGATGCATGTGTACTGAAGATGGCATATGACCTGGTCCATAAGGATTTGGTCAAAGGCTAGTGATGTCAAAGAAGAAACAAAACTGAGTATAGTGAACACTGTCTCTAACCACATTTATAAGGGTGAAGTGAATTCTTTCTTATCAAGGGTAAAGTGAAGATGCTCGTTTTGGTGTCGCCATCATAGCAAATATGACACTGAGTTACAATGCAGAGGAGGGGGGTATAATGCATTTGCTTGTAAATGTTGGTGTTTCATGTTTTTATTGGAAGTTACTTTGTAATTTCATCAATCATAAGTTGAATGTTTTGATCTGAAGATGACTGCTAATGCTAGAAAAGACTTCCATTCATTTTAGCAATTTTCTCAATATATTTCTAAAGATGTAGATGAATATCAAATCACACATTAGGTTATTAGGTTAGAACCTACAGAAGAGAGCTCTCTGTATCTAAGAAACAACAAAATGGTGAATACAATATAAAATAAAAATAGAGCAGCATTTACTCGGCAACAGAACAAAAAAAAATGTTGATAGCATATCAAATAGATTTTGAGACAATAAAAAGAGGAAAATGGAAGCAACCACTGACAATACCAACAAACTGGATGCTATGTGAAAGGAATAAAGAGAGCACGAAGAATGTAAACACAATTGCAGTGGTGGAACAAGATCAAAACAGAAGGAAAGGCCAATAAATAACAATCATAAAAATTAGCAAACAAATTTATGACATTTCACTTAATCACTTGACATTACTTCTTCATCAGAATCGAGATCTGGCCAATCGAGCAGTGCAGCTAGGTTAGTATGGCGGCCACGTGAGTCCTTCACCCATGGCTGAGACGGGTCTAGTGCTCTCCCCATTGCCTCAACATTCTCCATCTATAAATGAATAAATAAATATAAGAATGACATTGTATAAAAGGTGAGGGGGATAAAGGTGAGTGTTCCTACCACAGAGGTATAAATTTGTTGAGAATAATTGTATAGGAGGGTACTGAATAAGAGGGTGAAGCCAGGTACAAAGCATCAGACTGGGGAGGAGCAGTGTGGTTTCAGAAGTTGTAGCAGATGTGTGGGTCAGGTATTTGCTTTAAAGAATGTGAAAAATATTAGAAAAACAGATGCATCTGTAAGTGGCATTCATGGATCTGGAGAGGGTATATGACAGGGCTGACAGAGATGCTCTGTGGAAGGTCTGAAGAATATATGATGTGGGAGGAAAGCTGCTAGAAGCAGATAGGTTTTCATTAAGGGTGTAAGACTTGTGTACGAGTAGGGAGGGCGAAGAGTGAAGACTGGTCGTGTAAGACTTGTGTATGAGTAGGGAGAGACAAGAGTGAAGACTGGTCTGTGGCAGGGATGTGTGATGTCATCATGGTTCAATTTGTTTATGGATAGGGTGGAGAGGGAGGTAAATGTGACAGTCTTTGAGAGGAGTGAGTATGCAGTCTGTGAGAGATAAGGGTTGGGAAGTGAGTCAGTTGCTGTTTGATGATGATACAGCACTGGTAGCAGATTCGAGTGAGAAACTGCAGAAGTTGGTGACTGAGTCTGGAAGAATGGGTGAAAGTAGAGCTGAGAGTAAATGCTCATAAAAGTAACATTACTAGGTTTAGAAGGGTTGGGGGGACAGGTTTGTTGGGGTTAGAGTTTAAATGTTGAAAAATTGAAGGGAGTGAAATGCTTTAGATATCTAGGAGTGGATGTGGCAGCATATGGAACCATGGAAGCAGAAATCAGTCAAAGGGTGGGGAAGACAATGAAGGTTTTGGGAGCACTGAAGAATGTGTGGAAAGAGAGAACATTATCTGGGAGGGCAAAAATGGGTATGTTTGAATGAATGGTAGTCCCAAAAATATCATATGGATGCAGAGGAAGGTGGATGTGCTGGAAGTGAAATGTTTGAGGACAAAATGTGGTGTGAGGAGGTTGGATCGAGTAAGTAATGAAGGGTAAGAGAGATGAGTGGTAATAAAAAGAGAGTAGCTGAGAGAGCACAAGAGGGTGTTATGAAATGGTTTAGACATATGGAGAGAATGAATAAGAAAAGGCTGACAAAGAGAATATATGTGTGTCAGAAGAGGAGGGGACAAGTAGAACAGGGATACCAAATTGGAGATGAAAGGATGGGGTGAAAAAGATTTTATGGGACCTAAACATGCAGGAGGATGAAAGGCATGCACAGGTTAGAGTGAAGTGCAACAATATGGTATATTGGAGTCGACATGCTGTCAATGGACTGAACCAGGGCACGTGAAGTACCTTGGGTATACATGGAAAAGTCAGTGGGGCTTGGTTGTGGATATGAGCTGTGCTTTCCATGCATTAAACATGACAGCTAAAGAATGGATGCTAGCGGATGTGACCTTTCTTTGTCTGTTCCTGGCACTACCTCACTAAAGTAGGAAACAGCGAACAAGTATAAAAAAAAGTACAGTTCTCAAAAACATTCATTATTATCTTTAAGGAAACAACATTCTACAAGTAAAACTATACAATTATACCAGTTTCAGACATTTCAAATACATAAGTGTTGATTATCTTATTCAACGGATAATGAACGAATGGAATGTGTCAAATCACAGTTGATCTTTAGACTAAAATTCCACAAAAAGATCAAATAATAAGGGGAAAGAAGGAAGTAGGAGTTAAAATGTTTTCATGCAATATGTGGTACTTTAATGCAATGTGTGTAAGAACATCCATGGAGGGAACTCTGGCACAGAACTGGATGGATCCAGTAATGGGAATGACCATATCATATATAAAATTAATCAATAATTTCAACTGTATTGGTTTAAGCAGAGAGGGTAAGGTGTAAAGCAGAAGAGTGACTAACTAGGAACAATGTAAGCGCTGAAATATAATATGACTATTATTCATTTACTAAAGGGTAATGTTGTTTAGTTTGGGTCATGTTGATCAGTTTGACAACAAAACTGTTACTCTATAAAATTAAACAAACTAATGAAAAAAAAAAAAAAAAGCAAGTCATACAGTGTAGCAAAGTTAATTACCTATGGGTGTAATACTAAAATCTTTTTAACAAGTGATTATGCAACAATTCAGTACTGGTATACCACCGATTTTCCAGCACTCTAGGTTCCAAAGCCTTGCCAGATTAACCATTTTGCCCGACCAACCGTGGTCACGTAATAATAATTCATCAACACACCTCTAACCCACTAATTATACATCTCCCATGTGTCTAAAGTATACCATGGACAGCTAGAAATTTAAATTAAACAAATATTAAATGTAAATTAAAGAAATAAATGAAATACATTATACACCTGCTCAGGACTGAGGTGCTCATCAGCTAAGAGTTTCGCAAATTCATCTGCATTCTCGGCAGCTCCTTCGTGGTTTGCAGACCACTTTTTTCTACACACTTTATTCAAGGAAATTCCATGATGCTTCTTGACTCTTTGAATACATCCTTCACTATAGTCACGCTCCTGTTGTAATTTAAGTTCTTTATGGAACAACTTAGCCTGGTCCATTATCATGCTGCCTGACAAGTCCACTCCATCACTCTGACACTGTCGAAACCATTTCACCATCACTTAATCGTGCTCAGTACTCTTACCATCTTTCATAGTTTTTCTAATCATCATTTGCTTCTTGGAATCGCTGTCTGCGTAGAATTTCAATATTTTGTCTCTTTGCCTCTTCATATCATATACAGTTGATGAACCAATAATGTGGATGTCACACAGCTTGCACACAGAAACACCACGGTCCCTTGTTTACAACAGTTCTACTTTATCTTAGATCGATATGGACTGGTGTTTACGTTTGACATCACGATTGACACTCATATGTCTTAGAAGCATAGCTAGGGTTAAATTTAAGCAAAATAAGCTAAGACTCACAGAATTGCGGTATCACCACCAAAAGCAGTGTAAAGAATGTAAATAAGTGTGACCTACACAAAACGCCATCTGTGGCCGCCCAGTAAACTAGTCTGGTGGCCACAGTAATTTCAAGTTCCCTCACATAATTTTGTCCAGACTAAAGGAGGTGCCAAACCATCAGTTGCTGGAAATTCAGTGGTGTACCTGTATTTGAAAAGGGCAAAGGATGTGGCTCAAAAGGAATAAGAGTGCATGGTCTCAGTAGAAATATCAAGAGAAAAAAATAAAAGTTACATGCAACATATGATTAACTGACTGTTTAAAAGCTGAAATACAGTAAGGATGCCTTATACTGCCATGACTGATTAATGATTATAATGATGGCACTGTGAGAAAAGTTATAGGTGTAATTAAAGAAAGTGTGCATATAGAATTAGCAACTTTTGACTGGGACTCAAAGTCAGAGCTGTTGTTGTTTGTTAATCATAAAATGCTAATCAACAAAACATTAAAGAAAATTCAGATGTGTGTCAGAGCGAGAATATCAAATCACTGCAAATAAAAATAACGTTGTTCAGCCTGACAGAGGGAAGCCAGTGTATTCAAAACTTGGATATGCAAATCAGAAATGTAAAAAAAGATTACATATCTGGATAAATCTTTCAATAATGACACTGAAATGGAGGCTGAGATCCCGCTAGTGTCTGCATGAGACCAAACTGATGGAACTTTAAACTGACTATTGAATGGAAAGAAAAGCACTCCACATAATGTAGCAAAGTTAGTTACCTAGGATGTGTAATAATCAAAAATTCATCTGTTGCAAAAAAGTAAGTTATGAATAGCAAAAAGATGAAAAATTTTCTAATGATAGAGATGTTAGGTTAGACAAATGAACAGAATGAATATCTGTATCCCTGACCTTCAACTCTGTCTACATTTACTTTGTATGGATCAAATACATGCAGCCTCTCAATTTACCTGTGCAACTCATATCCAGTGTGGTGAAGTGAACAAAAACCCCTACAATTATTTATGAACTCTAGATAGAATTTTTCATTTTATAAAACCTTACAATCTTTCACTTACAACAAGGTTAATCTGTCAAGTGTGACTGATGTCTCCAATCACATCAGCCTTTTACATAAAATGCCTCGACTGTACATAAAAATCATTCTCTAGGCACTTTCTATCTGAAATAACCCTAACCTTACACATTTCATTCCCTACTTCTACCCATCTCTCCTGAAGTCCACTTTACTTACTTGTTCCTTTAACCAAATGACTTAAATATTTTCTTCATCTATTTTTTTTGATATGCCATACATCTTACACCACCATTCCATTTCAGAAGGCTTTTGTTAACCAATCTGCTGACTGATGACACAAGCTGCATCATAATGACTCATGCTTCTCATACAACTTTGCAATTATAGCTGAACCACACAGCTAGAATCCCTCATGTGGTACACAGTCAGATACATGTACATAATTTGTTAACTTTTTTCCACAGACTTTATGTTACATATATATTCATTTTCATGCATTGTATCCATTATTTACTAAGCCAAATATCATTTCCACACAAAACATTAGCTACATGAAAGAATAAAAAATAACCATATCTTTATCAAAAATAAAAACATTAAAACAAAAGAAATGGTAGTAGGTAGTAGCTGGTATGCAGTCAACAACCAGGGAGGTACATCAACAACACTACCTGCCTGGGTATTGGGAGGGTTAGTGACATCTGCTTAGTGAGCCAGCACTTTAGTGGTTGTCAAGTTGTACTCCATAGACAGCACTTTAGTGCTTGTCAAGTTGCACTCCTCTGACCTAAGTAGCTGTCTTTTCTTTCTGCCTCACTAGCATGTAGATTACTGGCATTCTGTCCACAAACATACAGTCTCTCCTTGTCCTATGTAACACCTGACAATACTTAACTCATGCAACTATTTCTTCGTAACTCTAGATTTACCTGTGGTGAGCACTATGTGCTAATCCTGCCTTTTGGCAATAGAGTAGGAGCAGTAGACAGAAGTAGGTAGGAACATTTAGGTAGGAGCATTAGGTAGAAACATGAGGTAGAGGTAGCAGGTAGGAGCTTTAGATAAACATAGTCATTAGGAACATTAGGTAAGAGTATCTGCAAACACTGCACTAGGCTTGCCCTCTGCCTGTGGCCTGTTAAGCATGAGGCACTGAAATATTTTAGTTATGGAAACTCTGCAGCCAGAACCACCCCTTTGAGGGAGTTCCAGTTGGAACAGGCATCAGAGATATAGATAGACAGAAAGATAGATAGAAACGAAATTGTATCTTTCCTTCTAAAATTAACTACAATACAGGCCACGTAAATCTGGCTTCCCACTCTCATAATGCAATTAAACTGATGATTTATGGGTGATTGTGATGCATGATATTTTTCTGATGATTTGATGCATGATATTTTTCTGTTTTACAATGATGCTATCATTATCTATGCAGAAGAAATGGAGTCATACATCAACTGGAGGAAAAAAAAAAATCTGTTCTCACATGTAGCATGTCACATATGAAGCATGTCACAGTTTAAGGGTTAAGGTTTCAGAGGGGAAAATAAATTGAGAAATGGAGTTCTATGACTGGAGTACACACTAATGCTGTGAAATTTACTGTGAAATTTACAATTAAAGAGTTACAAATGGGTATTAATGGATGCAATTAGATCAGGAATATTGAAAAAAGGAATGTGGTTCAATGTGGAATACAAAAAGGCAAGGGAGTTTAAAGTTGTACAATGGAAGAGATACAGACAATGCGATGACCTGCCAGCATTTGAAAGATAAAAGAAAGCAATAAATGAGTAGTGTAAAGATAAGGAGGGTGGACAGGAGAATCTTTAATCAGAGAGAATATTGTGGACAAGGCAAAAGATGCTAATTTTTTTTCATTAGCATCTAATCTAATTAGGAATTTGGAGAGGACAAGTAAAGATGATAAGGAGAAATGTGAAGAGGCATGTATCATTAGCAAAAAACAATTGACTCACTTCCTAAGCCCTCTCATCGACAGCATACTTGCCCCTCTCTCCAAAACTCTTGCATTCACCTCCATAAACCCCAACCCAATCCATAAACAAAGTAAACAACAATGGAGACATCATGCAACCCTGCTGCAAACCAACATTCACTGGGAACCAATCACTTTCCTCTCTTCCTACTCATATAAATGCCTTACATCCTTGATAAAAACTTTTCACTGCTTCTAGCAACTTACCTCCCACACCATATATTCTTAATACCTTCCACAAAGCATCTCTATCAACTCTATCATATGCCTTCTCCAGATCCATAAATTCTACATACAAATCCATTTGTTTTTCTAAGTATTTCTCACATACATTCTTCAAAGCAAACACCTGATCCACACATCCTCTACCACTTCTGAAACCACACTGCTCTTCCCCAATCTGATGCTCTGTACATGCCTTCACCCTCTCAATCAATACCCTCCCATACAATTTCCCAGGAATATTCAACAAACTTATACCTCTGTAATTTGAACACTCACTTTTATCCCATTTGCCTTTGTACAATGGCACTATGTATGCATTCCGCCAATCTTCAGGCACTTCACCATGCTCCATACATACACTGAATATCCTCACCAACCAGTCAACAACACAGTCACACCCTTTTTTAATAAATTCCACTGTAATACCATCAGCTTCCGCAAAGCTTTCACAACCTCTTCTCTGTTTACCAAACCATTCTCCCTGACCCTTTCACTTCGCACACCACCTAGACCAAACACCCTATATCTGCCACTCTTATCATCTAACACATTCAACAAACCCTCAAAATACTCACTCCATCTCCTTCTCACTTCAACACTACTCGTTATCACCTCCCCATTACCCCCCTTCACTGATGTACCCATTTGTTCTCTTGTCTTATGCACTTAATTTACCTCCTTCTAAAACATCTTATTCTCCCTAAAATTCAATGATACTCTCTCACCCCAACTCTCATTTGCCCTTTTTTTCACCTTCTGCACCTTTCTCTTAACCTCCTGCCTCTTTCTCTTATACATCTCCGTCATCAGCACTATTTCCCTGCAAAAATCATCCAAATGCCTCTCTCTTCTCTTTCACTAACAATCTTGCTTCTTCATCCCACCACTCACTACCCTTTCTAATCTGCCCACCTCCCATGCTTCTCATGCCACAAACATCTTTTGCGCAAGCCATCACTGCTTCCCTAAATAAATCCCATTCCTCCGCCACTCCCCTTATGTCATTTGCTCTCACCTTTTTCCCTTCTACACTCAATCTCTCCTGGTACATCTTCACACAAGTCTCCTTTCCAAGCTCACTTACTCTCACCAGTCTCTTCACCCAGACATTCTCTCTTCTTTTCTGAAAACCTCTACAAATCTTCACCTTTGCCTCCACAAGATAAAGATCGGACATCCCTCCAGTTGCCCCTCTTAGCATATTAACATCCACAAGTCTCTCTTTCACAAGCCTATCAATCAACACGTAATCCAATAATGCTCTCTGGCCATCTCTCCTACTTACATACGTATATTCATGTATATCTCTCTTCTTAAAGCAGATATTCCCAGTCACCAGTCCTTTTTCTGCACACAAATGTACAAGCTCTTCACCATTTCCATTTACAACACTGAACACCCCCATGTGCACCAATTATACCCTCAACTGCCACATTACTCACGTTTGCATTCAAATCACCCATCACTATAACCTGGTCTCGTGCATCAAAGCTGCTAACACACTCACTCAGCTGCTCCCAAAACACTTGCCTCTCATGATCTTTCTTCTCATGACCAGGTGCATAGGCACCAATAATCATCCATCTCTCTCCATCCACTTTCAGTTTTACCCATATCAATCTAGAGTTTACTTTCTTACACTCTATTACATACTCCCATAATTCCTGCTTCAGAAGTAGTGCTACTCCTTCCTTTGCTCTTGTCCTCTCACCAACCCTGACTTTACTCCCAAGACATTCCCAAACCACTCTTCCCCTTTACCCTTGAGCTTCATTTCACTCAAGAGCCAAAACATCCAGGTTCCTTTCCTCAAACATACTACTCTCTCTTTTTTTCTCATCTTGGTTACATCCACACACATTTAGACACCCCAATCTGAGCCTCTAGGGAGGATGAGCACTCCCCACATGACTCCTTCTTCTCTTTCCCCTTTTAGAAAGTTAAAATACAAGAAGGGGGCTTCTAGCCCCCTGCTCCCGTCTCCTTTAGTCACCTTCTTCGACACGCGGGGAATGCGTGATAAGTATACATACACATATTCATACTTACTTGCCTTCATCTATTCATGGCGCTACCCCGCCCCACACGAAACAGTCACGCTACCCCTTGCTTCAGCGAGATAGCACAAGGAAAACAGACAAAAAAGGCCACATTCGTTAACACTCAGTCTCTTTTTTTTTTATGGCTCCAGTCAAAGACAAAAGTCCACATCAAGGCCGAGCCTTAACTGAAATATTGAGAATTATGAAACAGAAAAAGAAAAGACAAGGGAAAATATATATGAATTTTCGAGAAAAGGAAAAACCTGTCTTTTTACATGTGCCAGATCATAGTTATTGAGAAAGTCATGAGAAGGCACAGAGTTCCAAAGCTTCAATATGGGAAAGAAGCATGTATCAAAACGGCCCACCCTTGAGTTCCCGATGGCCACACAATGATCATGTGATGCAGCAGCTTCCCGAGTATTATGTGGTGTAGCTAGTGGTGTGGGCACACATGCAGCCAGTTCTCAAGTGCAAACACCAAAGCAATAACTATAGTGCAATAGGGCAAGGGGGTCGAGTTTGGAAGTAAGCCTGGGACAGTTTATAAGGCAGACCACTTTCAATTCAACTCTGTCAAGTAAGGATGCAGAGTTAGAACCCCCCTCAAATGTGAGAGCAGTACTCCAAACAAGGACAAATAATTCCTTGCATAAACAGAGCAACTGTTCAGAAAAGAAGGTGGTTTGACATCTAAACAGGACACCCAGTTTCTTAAGAGGAAAGTGAGGGAGGGTAGCCAAATGAGGGAAGCTTAGAGTTAAGAATCACGATGCCACACCCTGTCAAAACCCTTAGATATGACAAAGGCAACTACACATGACTCTCTAAAATCTTTCAGGGATGATGACCAGACATTAGTAAGAATATCACTAGTGGATCTCACCTTATGGAAGCCATACTGATGATCAAAGAGAGGACTGATTTTCAAGGTGTTTAAGGATATGGAAATTGAGGAGAGATTCAAAGGCTTTTAAAATGGTAATGTCAAAGCAACAGGACAACAGTTAGAGGGGTCAGAACAATCACCCTTCTTAGGGATGAAATGTATATTACATATCAATATCATTATCAATATCATTATCATCACTGCTATTATAATCATTCTTTCTTTCATACTTGTTCACTATTTCCCAAGCTAGCAAGATAAATCTTAACTAGGATACTTTCTCTGTTCCTTCTTTTGGAGAGTAATAATACAGGAGAGGATTATTAATTGACTTCAATGGCATATAATGCAGTCTGATCTTGCACCGAAATGCTTAACCATTATCAATATCATTATCATCATTACTGTTATAATCATTCTTTCTTTCATACTTGTTCACTATTTTCCATGCTAACGAGATAAATCTTCACTAGACTCCTTTCTCTGTTCCTTCTCTTGGAGAGTAATAATACAGGAGGGGATGATTAACTGATTTCAAAGGCATATAATGCAAAGTCTGATCATGCACCGAAATGCTTAACCATCTTCTCCAACTAACTGCTTGTTGAATAATTAACTAATTATGCTTCCATTAACAGAGTAATGACAAGGTAAAAGCTTTTATCTTCATATTTCAGTGAACTGTTCCAATAGTCAAAATAGACAAATTTACTTCAGACCCACATTCATCTGATGCTCATCTCCTTTTACCTGCCTTATCACTTGCATTTTAACATTCAAAGTGATATTTTTCAAGGCCCTTTTGCTACATTTCCGGTAACAACACTTCAGGCCTTTTTAAAGACATTATGGGTCTAAATTCTTTATCTTCTCAGTTTTTGTGTTTTTGTAAAAGTCTTTTTCATGACAAAGGGCATAAAAACAAATCAATTCCCTAAAGGGTTAAGCTTGGCAAATGAAATGAGTGACAAATTGTTGAAAATCTAGGAGTCTGGTGATTTGCTAAAAAAGAGTTAAGTATTTTATTACTATTTGTGATACATGGAAAGAGTTTTATACTCATGATGCCCCAGCTCACAATGGTGTTTGTATGTATCATGTCTTTACTTCTATGTGCGCATATACACAGACATGTGATGGTCATTAAAAGATTAATAGTTCTTTATTAAAAGAGTAATGAACATTCTTGACTATCTGCCATATACTATATATGACCAAAACACCCCATTACAGCCATATACCTTTCCAATGACTTCACATATATTCATTTTTATCTATCCTCTTATTTCCAACTATAACATTTCTCCCTCTATAATGCTCTTATTTTGACCTATCCTGACCAATAAACACTTCCTGCATATCCAGGTATAGTAATTCATATCAAAAAACTCCATTTATACCTACAAAGTCATCTTATTTATTTATTTATTTTGCTTTATCGGTCTCCCGCGTTAGCGAGGTAGCGCAAGGAAACAGACGAAAGAATGGCCCAACCCGCCCACATACACATGTATATACATACATGTCCACACACACACAATATACATACCTATACATCTCAATGTACACATATATATACACACACAGACATATACATATATACACATGTACATAATTCATTCTGTCTGCCTTTATTTGTTCCCATCGCCACCTCGCCACACATGGAATAACAAACCCCCTCCCCCCTCATGTGTGTGAAGTAGCGCTAGGAAAAACACCAAAGGCCCCATTCGTTCACACTCAGTCTCTAGCTGTCATGTAATAATGCACCGAAACCACAGCTCTCTTTCCATATCCAGGCCCCACACACTTTGCATGGTTTACCCCAGACGCTTCACATGCTCTGGTTCAATCCATTGACAGCACGTCGACCCCGGTATACCACATCGTTCCAATTCACTCTATTCCTTGCACGCCTTTCACCCTCCTGCATGTTCAGGCCCCTATCACTCAAAATCTTTTTCACTCCATCTTTCCACCTCTAATTTGGTCTCCCACTCCTCTTCGTTCCATCCACCTCTGACACATATATCCTCTTGGTCAATCTTTCCCCACTCATTCTCTCCATGTGACCAAACCATTTCAAAACACCCTCTTCTGCTCTATCAACCATACTCTTTTTATTTCCACACATCACTCTCACCCTTACATTACTTACTCGATCAAACCACCTCACACCACATATTGTCCTCAAACATCTCATTTCCAGCACATCCACCCTCCTGCACACAACTCTATCCATAGCCCATGCCTCGCAACCATACATATTACATCTTACATATTGAAAACACTGTCATCACTTTCACCCTTTTGCCTTATTCTCAGCACCATTACTTATCCTTCATTAAAACACTAGTGAATTTTTGTCTTATTTGTGTTTAAAAAGGGCTTTCCAGTCATAATTTTGCTTTTATTATTTCCTTCAAGCTGAATTTTTCTGTAAGGGTATATCTCCATTTACATATTGAAGCCTATGGAAAAACAAATTAAACCTAACAAAGTTTTTCTCAACAGTCAGCTTCTCAGAAACGTACATATTCCATCAAGTTCTGGAGGGTTGGTCAATAAATGGCCACGTGCCAGCATGGTCCGCTTCAACAAAATAAACAACTGGTATTCATTCATATAACAAGCCATACATGAAATGAGAAAAAGTTATAACCATATGAAAAACATAAAATCACACCCTATACAATCAATATTCAATTTGAGGCACCATAATAAAACGATAATGCTGGAATCATTTCTATAAAAATGAAATTTTCAAAGAAGTGTGATTTGCCTTACAATAACAGTGTGCAGAAGGAGAACAGACCAGTTCTGTTCATCCTGAACCACTTTAATCTATCAATAACCTGTGCATAGCACAGTGAACATATCACAGTCAAGAAAAGACGTGATTCCTGAATGATTACAATAATTCACCAGTAGAGAAGCTGTGGAACACTGCTTACTGAGATGGAGGAGTGAAAAAGCCTGTCATTAAAGCAAGATCAACATGGAGATAAGGAGCCATACCCTGGGATGCTACAGTATCATGCGTACTTTACAGTTGCTGTCACAATATATTATCCTAAAATAATGATTGCTGGAAAAAATTAAAGGCTGTCTAAGGATGCAGATGCAATACTCCATGAGAATTTTTCCACTTTCAGAAGATACCCTATAATACTCAAAACTGCCACATTAAGGATCACACATGCAAAAAGAAAAAAAAAAAAAAAAAAAAAATGCTTACTTGTTACACTCATAAGGCAGTGCAGAGGAAGTGTTGCTAGCAGCAGCCAAAACATTATGGCTTAAGACCAAGGCACACCATCAGCACAACATCGATTCCACCCTCCCCATCATCATCATCAACCTCCTAAATATTTGAGTGAGGAAGGAATAGGAAAAAATAAATAAAAATGAACTGATGATAAAAATTAGAATACAAAAGTTGCTAAAAATCATAATGAAATAAAATTTCAAACCTGGATTATAGGTTTTGCTAAGGCGCTGATTTTGATATTTTTCAAATTTCTATTATACTTTGTTGCTGTCTCCCGCGTTAGCAAGGTAGTGCAAGGAGACAAACTAAAGAATGGCCCAGCCCACCCACTTACACATGTATATACATACACGTCCACACACGCACATATACATACCTATACATTTCAATGTATACATATATATACATACACATACATATACATATATACATATTTCATACTTGCTGCCTTTATTCATTCCCACTGCCACCCCGCAACACATGAAATGAAAACCCCCTCCCCCCGCACGCGTGCGAGGTAGCACTAGGAAAAGACAACAAAGGCCACATTCGTTCACACTCAAGTCTCTAGCTGTCACATATAATGCACTGAAACCACAGCTCCCTTTCCACATCCAGACCCCACAAAACTTTCTATGGTTTACCCCAGACGCTTCACATGCCCTGGTTCAATCCATTGACAGCACGTCGACCCCGATATACCACATCGTTCCAATTCACTCTATTCCTTGCACGTTTTTCACCCTCCTGCATGTTCAGGCCCCAATCACTCGAAATCTTTTTCGCTCCATCCTTCCACCTCCAATTTGGTTTTCCACTTCTCCTCATTCCCTCCACCTCTGACACATATATCTCTGTCAATCTTTCTTCACTCATTCTCTCCAAGCGACCAAACAATTTCAATACACCCTCCTCTTCTCTCTCAACCACACTCTTTTTGATATATTTTGATTCATTTTGATATGATTTTGATATATTTGTGCTAAATATATCTTAACAGAGCAAAATACATGGCATCTAACTAAGTGGTAAGCTCTTGTAATCAAAATTTCCAATATCTCCAAATTCATTTGGCATGTTTCAACCTGCTCTCAATGCTTGCTAAACCAGAGTGGGGAAAAAATATTGAAAAACAAAAATCTCTAGCAAAACGTAATTCAGGACAGTTAAACAACATACTATATGTACAGCTCAATCTGATGGTGCACTAGTTTCGGGACCAATGTTGGCTGGTTTAAGCAAAATGAGTATGTTTGAAGAAATAGTGGTTCCAACAATGTTATATGGTGTGAGGCATAGATGTGTTGGAAATGAAGTGTCTGAGGACACTATGTGGTGTAAGGTAGTTTGACTGAGTAAGTAATGTAAGGGTAAGAGATGTGTGGTAGTAAAAGGAGTGTCGTTGAGAGAGCAGAAGAGGGTGTGTTGAAAAGGTTTCGATTCTGGAGAAAATGAGTGAGGAAAGATTGACAAAGAGGATATGTGTGTCAGATGTGGAGGGAACAAGGAGAAGCGAGAGACCAACTTGGAGGTGGAAGGATGAAGTGAAAAAGATTCTGAGCGATCAGGGCCTGAACATACAGGAGGGTGAAAGGTGTGCAAGGACTAGAGTGAATTGGAATGATGTGGTATACTGGGGTCGACGTGCTGTCAATGGACTGAACCAGGGCACATCCAAGCCCCACAGAACTTTCCATGGTTTACCCAAGGCACTTCACATGCCCTGGTTCAATCCACTGACAGCACGTCAACCCCGGTATACCACATCGTTCCAACAAAAGTATAAAAAAAAAAAAAAAAAAAAAAAAATATATATATATATATATATATATATATATATATATATATATATATATATAGTGGATCTGTCAGCGGATGGAACCATGGAAGCGGAAGTGGATCATAGGGTGGGGGAGGGGGCGAAAATTTTGGGAGCCTTGAAAAATGGGTGGAAGTCGAGAACATTATCTCGGAAAGCAAAAATGGGTATGTTTGAAGGAATAGTGGTTCCAACAATGTTGTATGGTTGCGAGGCGTGGGCTATGGATAGAGTTGTGCGCAGGAGGATGGATGTGCTGGAAATGAGATGTTTGAGGACAATGTGTGGTGTGAGGTGGTTTGATCGAGTAAGTAACGTAAGGGTAAGAGAGATGTGTGGAAATAAAAAGAGCGTGGTTGAGAGAGCAGAAGAGGGTGTTTTGAAATGGTTTGGGCACATGGAGAGAATGAGTGAGGAAAGATTGACCAAGAGGATATATGTGTCGGACGTGGAGGGAACGAGGAGAAGAGGGAGACCAAATTGGAGGTGGAAAGATGGAGTGAAAAAGATTTTGTGTGATCGGGGCCTGAACATGCAGGAGGGTGAAAGGAGGGCAAGGAATAGAGTGAATTGGAGCGATGTGGTATACAGGGGTTGACGTGCTGTCAGTGGATTGAATCAAGGCATGTGAAGCGTCTGGGGTAAACCATGGAAAGCTGTGTAGGTATGTATATTTGCGTGTGTGGACGTGTGTATGTACGTGTGTATGGGGGTTGGGCCATTTCTTTCGTCTGTTTCCTCGCGCTACCTCGCAAACGCGGGAGACAGCGACAAAGTATAAAAAAAAAAAAAAAAAAAAAAAAAAAAAAAAATATATATATATATATATATATATTTCTCCCCTGGGGATAGGGGAGAAAGAATACTTCCCACGTATTCCCTGCGTGTCGTAGAAGGCGACTAAAAGGGAAGGGAGCGGGGGGCTGGAAATCCTCCCTTCTCTTTTTTTTTTTCTTTTTTTTAATTTTCCAAAAGAAGGAACAGAGAAGAGGGCCAGGTGAGGATATTTCCTCAAAGGCCCAGTCCTCTGTTCTTAATGCTACCTCGCTGTTGCGGGAAATGGCGGATAGTATGAAAAAAAAAAAAAATACATACATATATATATATATATATATATATATATATATATATATATATATATATATATATATATATATATATCCCTGGGGATAGGGGATTAAGAATACTTCCCACGTATTCCCTGCGTGTCGTAGAAGGCGACTAAAAGGGGAGGGAGCGGGGGGGCTGGAAATCCTCCCCTCTCGTTTTTTTTTTTTTTTTTTTTTCCCAAAAGAAGGAACAGAGAATTGGGCCACGTGAGGGTATTCCCTCAAAGGCCCAGTCCTCTGTTCTTAACGCTACCTCGCTAATGCGGGAAATGGCGAATAGTTTGAAAGAAAGAAAGATATATAATAAATAAAAATAATATATATATTTTTATTTTTTATTTTTTTTTGCTTTGTCGCTGTCTCCCGCGTTTGCGAGGCAGCGCAAGGAAACAGACGAAAGAAATGGCCCAACCCACCCCCATACACATGTATATGCATACGTCCACACACGCAAATATACATACCTACACAGCTTTCCATGGTTTACCCCAGATGCTTCACATGCCTTGATTCAATCCACTGACAGCATGTCAACCCCGGTATACAACATTGCTCCAATTCACTCTATTCCTTGCCTTCCTTTCACCCTCCTGCATGTTCAGGCCCCGATCACACAAAATCTTTTTCACTCCATCTTTCCACCTCCAATTTGGTCTCCCTCTTCTCCTCGTTCCCTCCACCTCCGACACATATATTCTCTTGGTCAATCTTTCCTCACTCATTCTCTCCATGTGCCTGAACCATTTCAAAACACCCTCTTCTGCTCTCTCAACCACGCTCTTTTTATTTCCACACATCTCTCTTACCCTTACGTTACTTACTCGATCAAACCACCTCACACCACACATTGTCCTCAAACATCTCATTTCCAGCACATCCATCCTCCTGCGCACAACTCTATCCATAGCCCACGCCTCCCAACCATACAACATTGTTGGAACCACTATTCCTTCAAACATACCCATTTTTGCTTTCCGAGATAATGTTCTCCACTTCCACACATTCTTCAAGGCTCCCAGAATTTTCGCCCCCTCCCCCACCCTATGATCCACTTCCGCTTCCATGGTTCCATCCGCTGCCAGATCCACTCCCAGATATCTAAAACACTTCACTTCCTCCAGTTTTTCTCCATTCAAACTCACCTCCCAATTGACTTGACCCTCAACCCTACTGTACCTAATAACCTTGCTCTTATTCACATTTACTCTTAACTTTCTTCTTTCACACACTTTACCAAACTCAGTCACCAGCTTCTGCAGTTTCTCACATGAATCAGCCACCAGCGCTGTATCATCAGCGAACAACAACTGACTCACTTCCCAAGCTCTCTCATCCCCAACAGACTTCATACTTGCCCCTCTTTCCAAAACTCTTGCATTCACCTCCCTAACAACCCCATCCATAAACAAATTAAACAACCATGGAGACATCACACACCCCTGCCGCAAACCTACATTCACTGAGAACCAATCACTTTCCTCTCTTCCTACACGTACACATGCCTTACATCCTCGATAAAAACTTTTCACTGCTTCTAACAACTTGCCTCCCACACCATATATTCTTAATACCTTCCACAGAGCATCTCTATCAACTCTATCATATGCCTTCTCCAGATCCATAAATGCTACATACAAATCCATTTGCTTTTCTAAGTATTTCTCACATACATTCTTCAAAGCAAACACCTGATCCACACATCCTCTACCACTTCTGAAACCACACTGCTCTTCCCCAATCTGATGCTCTGTACATGCCTTCACCCTCTCAATCAATATCCTCCCATATAATTTACCAGGAATACTCAACAAACTTTTTTTTTTTTTTTTTTTTTTTTTATACTTTGTCGCTGTCTCCCGCGTTTGCGAGGTAGCGCAAGGAAACAGACGAAAGAAATGGCCCCCCCCCCCATACACATGTACATACACACGTCCACACACGCAAATATACATACCTACACAGCTTTCCATGGTTTACCCCAGACGCTTCACATGCCTTGATTCAATCCACTGACAGCACGTCAACCCCGGTATACCACATCGATCCAATTCACTCTATTCCTTGCCTTCCTTTCACCCTCCTGCATGTTCAGGCCCCGATCACACAAAATTTTTTTCACTCCATCTTTCCACCTCCAATTTGGTCTCCCTCTTCTCCTCGTTCCCTCCACCTCCGACACATATATCCTCTTGGTCAATCTTTCCTCACTCATTCTCTCCATGTGCCTGAACCATTTCAAAACACCCTCTTCTGCTCTCTCAACCACGCTCTTTTTATTTCCACACATCTCTCTTACCCTTACGTTACTTACTCGATCAAACCACCTCACACCACACATTGTCCTCAAACATCACATTTCCAGCACATCCATCCTCCTGCGCACAACTCTATCCATAGTCCATGCCTTGCAACCATACAACATTGTTGGAACCACTATTCCTTCAAACATACCCATTTTTGCTCTCCGAGATAATGTTCTCCACTTCCACACATTCTTCAAGGCTCCCAGAATTTTCGCCCCCTCCCCCACCCTATGATCCACTTCCGCTTCCATGGTTCCATCCGCTGCCAGATCCACTCCCAGATATCTAAAACACTTCACTTCCTCCAGTTTTTCTCCATTCAAACTCACCTCCCAATTGACTTGACCCTCAACCCTACTGTACCTAATAACCTTGTTGTATGGTTGCGAGGCGTGGGCTATGGATAGAGTTGTGCGCAGGAGGATGGATGTGCTGGAAATGAGATGTTTGAGGACAATGTGTGGTGTGAGGTGGTTTGATCGAGTAAGTAACGTAAGGGTAAGAGAGATGTGTGGAAATAAAAAGAGCGTGGTTGAGAGAGCAGAAGAGGGTGTTTTGAAATGGTTCAGGCACATGGAGAGAATGAGTGAGGAAAGATTGACCAAGAGGATATATGTGTCAGAGGTGGAGGGAACGAGGAAAAGAGGGAGACCAAATTGGAGGTGGAAAGATGGAGTGAAAAAGATTTTGTGTGATCGGGGCCTGAACATGCAGGAGGGTGAAAGGAGGGCAAGGAATAGAGTGAATTGGAGCGATGTGGTATACAGGGGTTGACGTGCTGTCAGTGGATTGAATCAAGGCATGTGAAGCGTCCGGGGTAAACCATGGAAAGCTGTGTAGGTATGTATATTTGTGTGTGTGGACGTGTGTATGTACATGTGTATGGGGGGGGTTGGGCCATTTCTTTCGTCTGTTTCCTTGCGCTACCTCGCAATACGCGGGAGACAGCGACAAAGTATAAAAAAAAAAAAAAAAAAAAAAATTTTTTTTTTTCTTTTTAGTTTTACAACTATCTAAAAACATCATCAACTTTTAAGGAAGTCACAGAAGTACCTTAACTTTAGAACATCAAAATGGTGTCAGAATTTTTTACATCAAAATCTATTGGTATAATGCCCTTGTCACCTATATATTCTCTTTTTCTGGTACCTTTATTACCTGGCAGGTGCCACATAAAAAAGCTTTTCCTGTATATTACAAATTATATGTCAATCATATCTCAGAGGTAATTCACATATTTATTTACAGTTCAGTTAATCATCTCTTCATAAAGATAAAGCATTTCTTTCAAATATCTAAGAATACAATTGAGATCTTCCACAGCTTTTAAATTTGTGGACATATACAAAGCTACAACAGTTAGATCAAACAATACTGACTTAAAGAAATATGTCAACCATGAAAAAGGTTTTCTTCATGAAAAAGAATGTAACCAAATTTCAAATTTCAGGAAGCCTGATGAAACCCATAAGAGTTTCAAGCTAATTGGAGTTCCATCAAATGAGGTTATGGGGTACTATACTCAGACTGATAAACACTTCATATGTCACTGTGATGTCTAATGAGAATGATGATGACTAAGTCTATACTATTAGCCTGGTAACAAATGGTTCAGGAAAAAAGGCAAGCATTCCACAAACTATCTAGGACTTCCGAAATGCATTGATTCCAGTAAACTCTTAGGTACTTGAAAAAGTGCCTACAGTCTAAAAAGGAGTGGTACAGAATGTATAATGAACATGAAGAAATACAAAAGTCAACTATATTCATCCTCTTTATACAAGCCTGATGTATCATCTCTTTCTTTCTTTTTTTTTTATTTTTTTATTATACTTTGTCGCTGTCTCCCGCGTTTGCGAGGTAGCGCAAGGAAACAGACGAAAGAAATGGCCCCCCCCATACACATGTATATACATACGTCCACACACGCAAATATACATACCTACACAGCTTTCCATGGTTTACCCCAGACGCTTCACATGCCTTGATTCAATCCACTGACAGCACGTCAACCCCGATACACCACATCGCTCCAATTCACTCTATTCCTTGCCCTCCTTTCACCCTCCTGCATGTTCAGGCCCCGATCACACAAAATCTTTTTCACTCCATCTTTCCACCTCCAATTTGGTCTCCCTCTTCTCCTCGTTCCCTCCACCTCCGACACATATATCCTCTTGGTCAATCTTTCCTCACTCATTCTCTCCATGTGCCCAAACCACTTCAAAACACCCTCTTCTGCTCTCTCAACCACGCTCTTTTTATTTCCACACATCTCTCTTACCCTTACGTTACTCACTCGATCAAACCACCTCACACCACACATTGTCCTCAAACATCTCATTTCCAGCACATCCATCCTCCTGCGCACAACTCTATCCATAGCCCACGCCTCGCAACCATACAACATTGTTGGAACCACTATTCCTTCAAACATACCCAATTTTGCTTTCCGAGATAATGTTCTCGACTTCCACACATACTTCAAGGCTCCCAGAATTTTCGCCCCCTCCCCCACCCTATGATTCACTTCCGCTTCCATGGTTCCATCCGCTGCCAGATCCACTCCCAGATATCTAAAACACTTCACTTCCTCCAGTTTTTCTCCATTCAAACTCACCTCCCAATTGACTTGACCCTCAACCCTACTGTACCTAATAACCTTGCTCTTATTCACATTTACTCTTAACTTTCTTCTTCCACACACTTTACCAAACTCAGTCACCAGCTTCTGCAGTTTCTTACATGAATCAGCCACCAGTGCTGTATCATCAGCGAACAACAACTGACTCACTTCCCAAGCTCTCTCATCCCCAACAGACTTCATACTTGCCCCTCTTTCCAAAACTCTTGCATTTACCTCCCTAACAACCCCATCCATAAACAAATTAAACAACCATGGAGACATCACACCCCTGCCGCAAACCTACATTCACTGAGAACCAATCACTTTCCTCTCTTCCTAAACGTACACATGCCTTACATCCTCCATAAAAACTTTTCACTGCTTCTAACAACTTGCCTCCCACACCATATATTCTTAATACCTTCCACAGAGCATCTCTATCAACTCTATCATATGCCTTCTCCAGATCCATAAATGCTACATACAAATCCATTTGCTTTTCTAAGTATTTCTCACATACATTCTTCAAAGCAAACACCTGATCCACACATCCTCTACCACTTCTGAAACCACAATGCTCTTCCCCAATCTGATGCTCTGTACATGCCTTCACCCTCTCAATCAATACCCTCCCATATAATTTACCAGGAATACTCAACAAACTTATACCTCTGTAATTTGAGCACTCACTCTTATCCCCTTTGCCTTTGTACAATGGCACTATGCACGCATTCCGCCAATCCTCAGGCACCTCACCATGAGTCATACATACATTAAATAACCTTACCAACCAGTCAACAATACAGTCACTCTTTCTTTCTATTATACTTATTTCATTCCTAATTTGATGCATCATATCATATACAGTGCATATAGCCTCCACAATATCACTCATACTTATCTTTAACCTGTACCCAATATGTGATTGTGAAATATGGACTTCCTTACTTTTAAGAGTGCTTCTTTATTTTCTCACTATAAGATGATTCTTCAAATGAGATCAAAGTCTCCACTTACACCACTATCAAACATAATATGCATCCACTGCAACAAATTCTTAGTCTTCCTCTAATATCTTCATCTGAAATCTCCCTAGCCTTAATCAATTCTCATTTTATCTATCCATATCCTCTAGGATTTGACTTTTTCCTCCTTGTACTCTCTACTGTAATACAATATATCTACTTAATGAGTATATCAGTGAAATATATTCCATATAACCATAACACCCTAAAAGGCTTTCATTCATGCATCTTTCTAATGATATTTTCATATACAAAACCACCCATCTACATATCTTATTCTATCTCTCCTAATTCCAATTATGTAGTGCATATCAACTATTTTTCTCTCATCATTTACCTATACACATTTGGTTTTAAGGCCATACATCAGTGTTGGGACAAGTACTCCTTTATGCAAACTTCTTGCACACACATCACTTAATTTTTTTTCATTCACTAGAGCATTCAGTGCATCCTCCATTTTTCCCTTTGCATAAATATCTTCAAATTCAACTTACTCATTATCAACTTTACTAAAGAACACTTGCAAATTTGCTAATTTCAAACCTCACCCATACCTTCTTCATCAAGTAAAGTTATCTTACAATTATATCTCCCATCCTTTGCCAACAATATTTTCTTACCTATCTTCAAATGAAATTTCAACATCCTCCTCCTACAAGCAACAAAAATGGCCCACTATTCTAAGCAACTCTTTCTTTGATCTACCTAACACCACGAGCGTCATTGGCATCTATCAATTGCATGTTCTGAGAAAGAAATACCAATTTGCTTTATCAAAGTGATCTTGAAAAGGTTATCTAGCATTTCTTCTAAATAAACATTTATTAAAACAGATATATCTGTATGAGGTCATGCTATCAAAAATATATATAATTTTTGAATGTGCATATGTAGGATATCTATAATCTCTATATCATGAAAACATAACTTTGCTACTCCCTCTTTTAATGAAAATTCACCAACACAAAAAACATTCTAATCTCAACTATAACTTAATGAAAAAAAAAAATCAATAATGAAAAATATTCAGCTTTAAATTAAAAAAATACATCCACATCCCTAGCCCTTATGCTCATGCAGTGGGGAAATTTGGGAGCATACACACCACCTTCCACAATCATTTTCAGGCATACTATGACACTTATACCACTCTTCTTTTTCATTATCACCTACTCACCTATTCATTAAATAAAAAAGTGAAAATCTTCCATATTTCTACCTGTAAATGGTAAATGATACATTTCTGAATGTGGCAACCTGTGTGATCTGATGAATTACTGGTGAAATAAAAACCACAAGGGCAAATTGAGAAAAGCTCACATCTACAATTGATAAATTTTCACAAAAGTTTTAAAAAGAATCAGTGATATCCATCACTGAACATAACAATATCACCATATGAAAAAGTGGTACAGTGCAGTGGCAAGAATGTATGTATTCTATGGAATACAAACTTATTTACCCTCTGATCAATATGTTTAGTTAAAGGCTATTTGTTGGCAAAAAAAAATCTGCAAAAACAAAATGCTGCAAAACCATTAGACAGCACGTTAAGCTAGAAGTTTTACATTGGTTTGATGCTGGTAAAAAGCTTTGTAAATCTCAAAAGCTATGGGCCTTGCTTGCTCTACTGTAGCAACAATAAAAGCTTATTGTGAATAAAAATTCAAAGTAAAGAAAAAAAATCAGCATCAAAATAAAAAATACACCTATAGCCCTAGACTTTATACTCATGGAGCTTATCATGCATAAAACTTCACAACAATGAAAAAAAGCTCTTAAATGAAAAAACAGTTATGGAACTGTGGCCTTCAAACTCACAAGGTGTGGAAATCTAGGTTTGCAAGAAATTATCTTTCCACAATTGTTTCCAGCCATCCCATAACACTTGTACCACTTTTTATTATCACCTACTCAAATGGTTTAGGTTATTCACCAAACAAAAAAAAAGGAAAATGTTACATGTTTCTACCTGATATTGGCAAATGAAATATTAATTCCAGAAAATGCAACCCACGTGATCTGATGAATTACTGGTGAAAGACCACACGTAGATCAAGAGGTTGCTGTAAAATCAAACCAGAAAAGTTCACATTTTGAAATTAACAAGTTTTCACAAAAAGAAGTAAAAAATTAGTGATATCCATCATTGAACAAAAAAATACTACCACATGCAAAACTTGTACTCTGCAGTGGCATGACTACAAAGCAATGCAGGGGGTTTGTTTTGACTTGTTAATTTGGTGCGAAGATCCAGCATGCACTTTGTTGTGAATTTTGTGGAACGTTTACACAAATAAATTGTTTACCCTCAAATCAACATGTCTATTAAGAGGCCATTAGCTTGCAACAAAGGTGGCAATGAGAAAAAAAATGCCTCAAAACCATTACGCTGGATGTTTAGCCTGAGGTTTAAATTGATTTTGATGCTGTTGATAAGCTAAGTAAATTTTAAAACCTATGGGCCTTGCTTGTTCTACTGTAGCAACAATTAAACCTAATTATCATCATTATCATAATTATTAAAAACATACTGTACCAACAATTAAACCTTATCATCATCATTATCATAATTATTAAAAACAATCTGAAATTAAATAATACAACCATAGCCCTCAACCTCATACCCATGCAGTGGGGAAATTCGGTGCTTAAGAAATGATCTTTCCACAATAATTTTCAACCATACCATAACACATATGCCACTTTTTTTATCATTATCTGCTCAAGTAGTTTAGCTTATTTACAGAATATAAAAAAGGAAAATCTTATATATTTCTACTCATAATTGGTATATCAAATATCAATTCTGGATGATGCAACCCAAGTGATCCACAAGGGTGGATCAAGAGATGCTATATCCTTAAACTGGAAAAGTTCACATCTTCAATTAATAGCCACAAAAATTTGTGATATCCAATATCAAACTTAATAATACCATCAAGGCAATAAAAACATGACCAGTGAATATGCTCAGGCAACTACACCTTTCAGAGAATGTAAACTGTCTTGTCTTAGAAGTTCTGTGATGGAAAACATGGAGAGAATGTTCAGTGTGTGGCTGGAGAGTATATATCAACATCACTTTAATCTTATCATCACTAAACACTGTTAGTATTACCTTTATATAAGTTTCATTATTGTTTGATGGCAACATGTTGCAAGAAGGAAAGAATGCATCTCCATCATCATGATGGAAGTCAAAGAGAACTTTAGTCTCTTTTCACAAAATATCACTCAACACTTTCTAGGAGCAAACCTCTTTGTTAAACAAGGAAGTGGTGTACTTGGTTATAATGTTATAAATTTTGTTACAATTAAAGTATAAAGTTTCTTTTTTCTATTCATAACTGTATGCCATTTCTTGCGACTGACAGGAACATGTGAAGAATGGCCTCATTTGTTCACATCTATCCTCTAACTTTCATGTATAATGTACTGAAACCAGAGCCCCCTTTCCACAACCAGGCCCTACAGAACTTTCTATAGCTCCACCTGACCACTTGATATGCTCTGGTTCAGCCTACTGACTGTAAATTGCACCCTACATGCCAAATCACTCCAGTTTGTTCTATATCATGCATAACTCATGCCCTTCTGCATGTAAAGGCCCTGATATCTTACAGAATTACACCCTACATGCCAAATCACTCCAGTTTGTTCTATATCATGCATAACTCATGCCCTTCTGCATGTAAAGGCCCTGATATCTTACAGAATCTTTCACTCCATCCTTACAACTTCTCTTTGAACTCCCCCTCTTCCTTGCTGTCCGCACTTCTGACAAACAAACCCTCTTCGTGATCCTCTCCCCATTCATCTCCTTTAATTAGCAATGTTCATGTAGTGTGAGATGACATGATACAGAGATGGGGACACTCCTGAGGTGAACTTTTAGAGCTATGATTTCATGTACTGTGCGAATGCCGGCCAACAGCGTTTCCTAGAGTACTTTTTTTGGGTGGCTTTGTGGATTAGACATAGAGTGAGTTATAAAAAAGGGGAAGGAGTCAGATCAAAGTTTATGTAGTACACTTTAGGTGGTCCATATGTGCAGTGCTGATGAGCAAACACTAATATCTGGTGAAGATGGTTTCTGAAGGTGGAAGCTAGGAGTCTGGTTGCATAAGTTGAGATGTTGAAAGTATGTAGTTAGTTTATGAGCAGTTCACCCTGGGGATGTTTGGTTTACGGAGGGTTCAGCCATGCAGGATGGTGGGCACTGAAAACACACAGATAGGTGTTCGGCATGTTGATCATGTTTTGCACTTGGTGGGAGTATGTGGAAGGGCAGGTGGTAGGGGGAAGTATGTAAGTGTTGATTATGTTGCAGTAAGTGCAGTGCAGTGGTTTTATCTATATGGAATGAATTTCATGAGTGGTGTCGGTACAATAACAGCAATATGTTTTGTATTGTGCGTGGTGTCAGTGAATGAAATGTTGTGGTGGTCCTCCTCTTTGTTCATGTTTGTCTGTATTACCTTAGCCTTGTGTACATAATGCTGTAGGGATGGGTAGTGTTAAAAGTGCAGATGAGAAAATGTAATTCACATGTCTGAGGAATGTAGTTTCAGATATGTGTATAGCTGGTGAGGTACATCATATCATATACAACATTAGGACCCTATATTGGGTTCCTGCAGCTTTTGAGGCTATGCTACAATCAAAAGTAGGGTTATGATGAAGTTTATCAACTAAATTGTACTTCCAGAGCTGCTGACCTTGTCAAACAAAAAATGGGGAACACAGATGGCAAAAATATGGAGTTTTATTAAAAAAAAGGAATTTTGCAAAACAAAACTTACAACCATTGTGCAATACATGCTGCACTTTCAATACAGAAAATTGTGATTCCAGTTATCAAGCTGTTATCGCCATTCATTTATCTAATGTAGATAGTCACAAATGTTCACTTTAAAATCAACAAACCATTTAGTCAGCAGTGTTTCATTTTCAGTCCTCGAACTAAGTCACAAAGGTTCTAATGTTTTTGCCCACACATATTCAGTCCTGGCTAGAGAGCCTTTTGTCATAAGCAGTAGTTGCCTGTTTGCACTTCTCTAGAAGCCCTTCACTGAACTTCACTTGAAGACAACTGTTTTTAGTACAGCTATACACTTTCTGTATGAGGAAATCTGATAATTTTGTAAGCCAAGACTTGAGTGGAATTTAGTGGTTTTTCCTTACCACACTGAAAATTCTCTCATCTTCAGCACTGCTGTGAGCAACTGACAGGAAAGCAAACATTCCACCATGCTGCTATGTTTTTTCCTGCTCAGGTGGGCCTGAATGTCATTTGCTCCTCCATATACAATACTAAAATCCAAAGCACAAACTTGACCATGAAGTAAATTCATCCTTTTTTGATTGCACGATGCAGAGCCACTTCCTGGTGTATTCCAACTGAAAAGTCTACTTCTTCCTGCTTGATTTTGTACCCAAAATCAATGCCATGATGAAGTGACTTTACCCTTCTCCAGCCATCCGTCGACTTGCTCGATGATGCACAACATGATGTGCGATATAAACAATGGCAAGCCAAAACATCAGGACCAAGTTTTCCCATGTGGGAAATGGCTGTAACATTTTGACCTCTTCAAACTCTTCCAATATGAATTGGTCATCGTCTAACTGATTTTTCTTATCACATCACTTTGGAAATGTTTTACAGAGACATGATTTGGCATTTGTAATGGTAATGTGAACATTTTCACTGGTTGGTAAAGATTGGCTGCACCAAATTTTGCAGGAAAGGATCAGGTTTATACAAAGTAGTTCACTTTATCCCATCAATTAATGGTCAAGACCCAAATAAACTGATGTGATGATGTACCTTTCATGCTGGGGATTTGATTTTTTGTTATTACTCTTCATCTGTCACTGCTAGAAAATCTTAGTACAATAAATTTTACTAATTTGAAGAATAGCAACAGATGGAAGGGAACTAGTAATTTCTTGTCCATTTTTATTCATAATAATTTTGTGATGATGTGATGATGTACCTTACATGATGAGGATTTGATTTTTTGTTATTACCCTTCATCTGTCACTGTTAGAAAATCTTAGTACAATAAATTTTACTAATTTGAAGAATAGCAACAGATGGAAGGGAACTAGTAATTTCTTGTCCACTTCTATTCATAATAATTTTGTGCGACTTTCTGAAGCTTCAGGAGAACCTGGCCTAGGAGTAGGACTAGTCTGGTTACACATGCTAAAGATACAATCAGATGGCATGACTGACCGTGCAACAATTTTCGTGGTCACTTCTGCAAAATGGTCAGAAATTGAATTATGTCTAACAGCTATTCTGTACACTGCATTCACACTTGTGTGCATGATGAAAATGTCCACTATATGTGAACTTCCCATACATTACATACAAAATACATGTACAATACATGAACATACTTCATAAAAATGCATTTCACTAAGAAAAATCATATTGTTGTATCTATCTAAATAACTAATAAGGCAAAAACAATGGTTGGCAGCTCTGTAATCCCTTTCATCAGCTGATGATGATACAGCCTCACTGAGAGAGCTGTACAAATAGGTAATTACACAAATTTTGCTTCAAAAACAAAATGGCAGGTTTGATGTCTTAAGAACTCAATGGCATTTAACCAAATTATTCATGTTGAAATTGTGACTCAACACAAAGAACGGACTGTCTAAAAACATTGTCATTATGCAGCAGCATGTTATTTGTTGCCTGACACATCATTGTAACAGAAGAAATTGTACTGTCATATAGCCTGACAGTGGTTGTCCAAATGGGAGAATTCTAATGAATACATCCCATCTTGGAGGTGAAATCTAGCAAGTTCCCTCTCAGATGCTCACAGGGATCTGCTAATAGCAAACAAATGGTTTTTCATACATCAAAACCTACAGTTTCTATTATGCTAGCTTACATGGCATGGGCAGCTGAATGCCCAATTGCGGATAGTAAGGAAAAGGAAAGTTGGGTTATTCTTTTAAAATATCTAGAACCACTATCACTGAATAAGTATTAAGTAATCATAATTATGTAATTCTTGTATTAACAATGAGATTATCCCAATACTCCACAGAGGACTTCTGTTTTCCATTTGTTATGTATAAATCCATTGCCATATGTGTGGACAAGTGCATAAAACTTAACTGAAAATTTATACACATGGCAGAGGGATCATGTGACATGATACACAAGGTTTTCTAAAACCAAAAATTTCATGCTTGATAATGCTGCTCATCAAGTTCACTGTCATGTAATATCAGCATATTCTTCCAACAACACGAAACAAAATGCTTTAACTGCATTTGATCTAAAATACTTTCCATAGCATGATTTGTCTTTTGATTAACATCCTGACCAAAAATATCAAAACAAATCTATGGTTTTAATCTCTTATCCCTCCTGAAAATGTAGAGGCAATCCCTAAACTGACATAATTTTCTACAAATCTCATCAACTGAAAGATACTGTAGCAAAAAGTAAAAACATCAGATCATCTAAATATTCTTACAAATCAACTACAACACATACATTACTCAATGGCATGAAACACTAAATCAACAACTTTAAGCATGAGTTACAGAAAGCCATCAAATTCTTGAGATGTCAAAAAATTTGAGATATATTCTAAAACTACAGTACTGCATGTGCACTTGATAACTCACATCATCAGCTGGATCCATTCCCATAAGGCCAGGCAATCGTCTTTTGCGTGATTTACGAAGGGAAGGTGGAGTTTCTGGGGGTAAAAGACCCCTACTCACTGCTCGTACAAACTTATGTCTTCTTCGACGAGCAAGCAAAGTAGTGGCGATGATCTGACCACGTGGAGTGACAAGATACTGACGAGCTACCATTTCTGACAACTTCTCAGTTACCTCCTCCAGTTCATTCTTAAAATTGAGAATTAAGAGTAAGGTTCATTTAAAAAGGAAAGTATTACAAACCTAAATAAAGTGCATTAGATCATCTAATGAGCAATAGCATAATTTTCTCCAAAGTAGATATTTTCCAAAACCTTCATTAAATTCTACAAGACGCTAATTATGATATCAATGTAGCTACAATTATCCTTACTGGAAATCCTTACCTGCATATACTCAAAGATGGTCTTATTATAGCCATTATCCTCTAGATAATAACCATAGACATAAGATCCACAAAGTACTCGTCTTGCTTTCAACAGTTCCTTGACTCCTTCTTCAACAAATCGAGTACCCTTTTCAACTGCAGCTGAAAGGAGCACCAAAGAAAACAAGGGGATTAATGGGACAAGTGTAACTTATATTACCTATGAGCAAACTCTACTTTACCATACATAATATCTTATGATGATTTTAGAGGCCCTTTTATCCCTTTTAGCTCAGGTTGGAATGAGGCAATCATGTTCCTCTGCTCAATCGGGTTGTTGGAGGCCATGTCTCTCAGCCCTGTAGAGCCTCTATATCCCAGCTGGGATATAGAGGCATAGACACCCAGGTGTCTATGCCCTTTTTATGTTTCTGTCCCAACCTTCCGACATTATTTCTCAAAAGAAACAAAGGTTGCTCCGTAACAACAAACATTCAACACCTGCACAATAAAACAGAATTTTTTTTTTTTTTTTTTTTCATACTATTCGCTATTTCCCGCGATAGCGAGGTAGCGTTAAGAACAGAGGACTGGGCCTTTGAGGGAATATCCTCACCTGGACCTCTTCTCTGTTCCGTCTTTTGGAGAAAAAAAAAAAAAAAAAAAAAAAAAAAAAAAAAAAAAATACTTCCAATAAAATTTTACCGTAACATGTTCAGCACCCAATTCTTTGCAACAGAAGATGACTTCGTTCCAAACCACTTCATAACCAACCACCATGCTCCAAGCAGGAAAGAAAAGTTTATCCCTGTACCATACTTCCAAAACAATGGCAAATCCCTCCTCTCCAACAAAAAGAATAACCGACAATATATATGCACACTGTCATAACTCAACTAGCACTTTAAACTGCCCTTCAACTCAATCCTAAACTCCACTCTACCAGACACACTTCCATTTGAAACTATACTCCCCACAAATCTAAGAATTATCTTTTTTATCTGCATTCTGGAAACCACTTATCTCCAACATAACAAACACTTGTTCACAATATCACTTGACGATGTTCATTTCCAAGATGCAACTCCCACAGTGAAGATACTAAACAGCTACTCTTCAATTGTCTTGCGCTTACCCCACTCAGACAAAAATGTATCACTGCACTGCTTGACCTGTGGTCCTTCTCCAGTGGATGTGACTCATTTCTTCAGTGCTGCAGAAGCCACACGAAAAGCAAAATCCTTGGGTAGGAAGATAACATCAAGAAGTTTAATGGGTACAGGCAATGTATCAAACCATGCTGGATCCTAGATGTTTACATTTTTTTTTACCATACTTACTGCACCTCCTTATTTCAAAGGTAATCATAAAGAGCCTTCCAAGCCAGTCAAGCCAACAGTGAGCTATTTTTGACTGCAGATTGGAAAACATATCTTTAAGGGTACTCCATGCATAAATCGCAACATATCTCTCACAACTGCAATATACACAGTAAAGTCTAAATCCTTTCAGTCATTCCTAGGCCTTCATGATTTTAATAGTGTCAGCATGGCTGTGAAAGATATCTACACACTTTACAATTCTGCAATTACATCTGCTTTGAAAGGTAATGTTTGCACATTATGGTGTCATTATCAGGAAACTATTGTTGCCTGCTCCCACTTGGAACTTCCTCAAGGGGGTGGCCACAGTAAAAGAGTCTCGTAAACTTATGAACTCCAGTGCTACTTTTTAGCTTTAGTGTCTCTCCCTTAACAGTAAAAGTAAAGGAAAGAAATTCGTATCTCATAAAAGAACCCTAACAACTTGGCAGTCATGCTACTAGCTGAAGAGTGGAGTAAAGTAATAAAGATAAAAGATGGGGAAAACCAAAAATCATAACAAATCAAAAAGATGTATATTCAAATTTAGACCTTAATATCCTATGAACAGTAATCAATATAAGTCCAACCAAAATCAAAATTTACCTTGACCCTGTTGTTCTTGAGATGGAAGGGAGGTAGCAAGAACTTCCATCTTGTCACGAGCTGTTTTCAAAAGTGGTTCCTCCATTTTCAGAGAATTCTGGTGGTTTTTGAATCGAGTATAATAATGGATAAATCTATTCAATTCCTGCATCTGATGGTTCCGAACAGTAGCCTGTGAAATAGAGAGTACACTAATGTAAAAATAAATTTTTCTTTATACATGTCAAAAGCCTATATACATGTTTTTGTCTATATCGTACTGCTTATTCTCCCATCTGAGTGGTGCATACAGAATCGAGTATTATAATGGATAAATCTATTTAGTTCTTGCACCTGATGGTTCTAAACAGTAGCCTGTGAAATAAAGTATACACTAATGTATTTTTCTTCAAGCATGTTAAAAGCCTATATAAATGTTTTTGGTCTACATCATACTGCTTTTTCTCACATCTAAAGCTGAGTAGTGCATGCAGAATTTCCTCAAATATCTCAACTTCTCCACTATCTATCAGTGAATTCATTTACTCCTCTATCTTTTCATCTACTATCCAGGACCCTATTCTCACTTACAAGGGGATACTAAATTGCATAAACCTGATAACATTTAAATCCTTTCTCAATTCATTTTATCTACAATTACCCCAAGACTAATTCATATGAAAATGTCCTGGTGTTACCTAAGACTGTTTTCTAAAGGCTCCTTCAACCTAAGGACTGTACTCCCAGAGATACATATTTGTCACTCAGTGTTATCTCGAACTGGCAGAGTCCATTAACACCCGATCTCTTAATTTACGCAGTTTGACAAAATGAGCAGCCCTATACTTTAGCTAAAACACTTCATAACCAATTCAGTCTGTACAAAGCTAAGTCATCAACTAAGATGTGCTTCTTCATTCTATCCAAAAACAATTCTCTGCCATTATCTCCTGAAATACTCCACTTGCAAGAACTTATTAAACAAGTCTATCCATCTCCTACAACTCTAATAACTCTTCTTCACCCCTTTAATTTGGAGTCTGGTGTATATTCTATATCTTGGAAAGCATATTATTCCTTTGATGCTTTCCAGTCATTCAGTTCATATCTGCTGGACTTCTTATGGTATATAACTCTGGAATACATCAGGCTTTATAAATCACCTACACGTAAAAATCCTATAGCATTCACAAAGTGATCATCTGACCATGTACCCTGTTTGATATAAAATACAGTATGGCATGTTGGACTACTGTGCTCTCTTCTACTCTTCGAGTCTTAACATAAAATTGGGTTTATCTATGCAAAGTTGAAGTGGATGAAGTCCTACTGATATCCATAGAATGATCCATTTATATGTGATGATAATGTTTAATGTATATAAGCAACTCACAAAACAGCATATGGGAGAAAATGCGCCCGAAAATAAATCCCAGGAACATATTCCCACCACTCAATAACATTAAAGTATAGTTGGCTTTGTTTAAGGTAGTTTACATAAAACCTTTCAGGAATGCAACTAATATGCTAAATGAGAAAGCCCTGTACATTTCAGTGTTAGGCAATAAGTAGTTTTCCCCTTTTAATATATAATAATTTATAATATTATTTTCCAACAGCTAGTTTTTACTCTCTCATTTACATGGAAAATTAATTCAACAAGCAACATAAAGGTCCTAATGGTGCTGGTTAATGGAAACTCTATGGGACAAAGCAAATGAAAGAGACATCTGAAGAATTGACATGAAAATTACTCATCTGTGAAGGAAGAGAAAATACAGCAAAAGTTTAATCACAATAAAATTAAACCCACCTCTGACATAAGCACACCTAGCTTTTCATCTGCTTTACTCTGTGCATCAAATCTGTTACACCTGAAGTAGCCTCCAGTAGCGGATGAATGCTTCTTCCAACTCTCCAGACACACCCAGCAAAAGTCAAACTTACACTGGGAGAAAAATAAGGTATTATGGCATAAAGGTTGTGTATAGGAAATAAGTTTTGAAAAATTCTGCTACAAAACTCATTTCTGAGGTCATCTAAAGGTAAAACAATAAAATTGCATCCACCCATCTTCAGGCTGCACTGGAAAACATATAACGAAAATGTATAACACAAAGTGAAATATAATGGACTAAACATCACTAACAATGACTACAAGAACAGATAGCACTTAACAAAATCGGATCATATTGCCTCCAGACTCTCAAGACATCAGAAAATGGTTTAAGCCCACCTTTGTCAGACAACCTATTATAAAATAAGGCCATGGCAGAGCATTGGCATGTTTTCTGTGACCACAGGAGGACAAAGTTTAGGGAATATACTTAGGTTATAAAAGAAACTACATACAAAAACTTCTGTAAATGGGCCATCCTCCACTATCTCTTGAAACTCATTGCTCTCTTTCATCAAGTTGGCCAATCTTCCCCCTCCTTTGCCTTCTCTTTTCCTCCTTACTATCATGCTCTCCTCTGGCCAAAACAGGTGAGATCTCATCTCTTTAGTAAGCTTTGTTTCTAAGACAATATACGATACACTTTCCCTTCCATGGTCCTTCAATCCTAACTCTTTACCATAAACTATTAATCTAGCAACATTTGTATACATTACTTTCACTCGACATTACCATATCCTAACACCCCAGCCCTTTCTGCAGTTCTGGCTGGGCTTCTCTGTCTTCTAGTTTCATTTGGTTTGGAAGAAATACTGAAGCCATTTTTCTTTACTCTGTAGAATATTTTTCCTAAGGAAGTGCTATCCAAGTGATGCCTGTAGAGAGCCCACAGTCAGGCTCAGAAGAAATAATAACTATGCAATCAAACCAACAATTTTCAATAATCTTTCAGTATCTAAACCAAACACAATCAACACTACTTAAAGTCTAGTGTTAAACCTAAAACCATATTTGACCATGAAACATACCTTAGAGCACTTCATATGATTACATCCCTCATTCTTCTGAATTGGACTCTTGCAATTAGGGCATGGCTTGGAGTTTGTTACAAGCCAAAGGAAATTGGCAGCATCTTCTGTTTCACCAGAACTGATGCGCAGTTCTTCAGGTTTGATCTCTGCTACTTTGCTTTGCCATTCAACCCACTGCTCACAGCCAGATGGAGAATGTGCCTCACCCAGACATTCCCTAATTCAAAACACAGAGAAGAAATTTAACACACAATAAATGTCATAAACATTATAAAAAAAATAATTTCAAGGTGAGGAAAAAGCAAAATGGACTGTATTGACACTGATATAAAATCTATGAAAAAGATAAGACAAATATAAAAGAAAGGATGACATTATTCAAAAACAATCAGTAAAGAATGACCAACATTTTGTACAAATATGACATCCATCAGGAAAACCCTGTCTTCTGTAACAATGATATTGATGGAAAAAGTAATAAATAAGAAAATAAAAGCCTACTTTGTAAGAGGAAATAGACAAAAAGACATGCAGATACTATAAACCATGCAAAAAGTATGCAAAATCAAAAAAGTGGAAGCACACAATGAATAAATCAAATTCAAACATTTTCAAAAGGAGTGCAAGCATTGGGGAATGTGGGATGTGTTATGACCAGAGTCTGGAGATTTTGCATGAATCATCTTGAACACAAAATATGCAAACTTAGTTAAACAATCTACCTCGAAATGTATATAATCTAAGTCAGACAGCCAAGGTTTTGAATCTTATGATGAACAGATCATAATGCATTAAACAAAAGCCAAGAAAGCTTATATTCTTCTATCCATATCCTAACCCTGAAGCTGCAGCTGAGTGAAAAGTTGCCTTACCCTGTATGTACATTCATCAAACTGAATACAACAAAGGCCACATTCATTCACACTCAGTCTCTAGCTGTCATGTGTAATGCACCAAAACCACAGCTCCCTTTCCACATCCAGGCCCCACAAAACTTTCCATGGTTTACCCCACATGCTTCACATGCCCTGGTTCAATCCACTGACAGCACATCGACCCTGGTATACCCTCCTCTGTACAACCCTATCTATAGCCCATGCCTCAACCACATATCAATGTAGGAACAACAATTCCTTCAAACACACCCATTCTTGCTCTATGAGATAATGTTCTCCTTCCACACATTCTTCTTAGCTCCTAGAACCTTTGCCCCCTTCCCAACCCTGTGACTTACTTCCTCTTCTATGGTTCCAACTGCTGACAAGTCCATTCCCAGATATCTAAAATACCTCACTTCCTCCACTTTTTTACCATTCACACATCCCAATAAACTTCTTCCTCAACCCGACTGAACCAACTGAACTAAATAACCTTGCTCTCATTCATTTTACTCTCAACTTTCTCCTTTCACACACTTTTCCAAGCTCAGTCACCAACTTCTGCAGTTTCTCACACAAATCATCCTCTAGAACTGTATCATTGGTGAACAACAACTGACTCACTTCCCAGGCCCTCTCATCCCAACAATCTGCATACTCACCCCTCTCTCCAAAATTCTTGCATTTACTTCCCTAACCACCCCATCCATAGACAAATTAAACAACACACCCCTACCGCAAACCAACATTCACTGGGAACCAATCACTCTCCTCTCTTCCTACTCATGCACATGCCTTAATCCTTGGTAAAAACTTTTCACTGCTTTCAGCAACTTACCTCCCACGCCATATACTTTTAAAACCTTCCACAAAGCATTTCTATCAACCCTGCCGTATGCCTTTTCCGGATCCATAAATGCTATATACAAATACATCTGTTTTTCTAAGCATTTTTCACGTACATTCTTCGAAGCAAACACCTAATCCACACATCTTCTACCACTTTGGAAACCACACTGCTATTTCCCAGTCTGATGTTCTGCACATGCCTTCACTCCCTCAATCAATACCCTCCCATATAATTTCCCAAGAATGCTCAACAAACTTATGCCCCTGTAGTTTGAACACTCATCTTTATCCCATTTGCCTTTATGCAATGGCACTATGCATGCATTCTGCCAATCATCAGGCACTTCACCATGGTACATACATACACTGAATATCCTTACAAACCAATCAACAACACAGTCATCCCCTTTTTCTATAAATTCCAATGCAATACCGTCCAAACCTGCCACCTCACCAGATTTCATCTTCCGCAAAGCTTTCACTATCTCTTCTCTCTTTACCAAATCATTCTCCTGGAACCTCTCACTTCGCATACCTAGTGTAAACCAGGTACACATTTTATCATCAGTAACAGGGGAGGATGAACAGCTAGGTTGACTGTGGACTGACTGGCACAACTAGAATTCAGACCTATCAAGGCTTGACCCCAGGGGGCCCATGAATCCATCATGGTCAGGAATGTTAACCGCTACATCATGGAGTTCATGACTATCTTCATGAATGCTATATGTGACGAGCAACAAAACTCTTAAACACACATTATATGCTCAGTGACCTAAAAGATACACATGAAGAAGTATGAAAAATGAAATATACATATCTTTCATCTACCTCAGTTATGCCATGAAGGAGTGTTACATTCTATGAAAGCTACAGTGAGTTTGCAATTTAAAACACTGGCATGGATATCATGTCTCAGTTGATGTATATAGCAAGTGATTATGTACTGACAAATGATGAATGTCATAGTTTAAGGTTTATGTGTAAAGCATCTAAATTAAGCTGCATTACATTCATGCAGGGCCTTACCCTTTGAGGCATAAAATATGAAAGATACAAGCTATTAGAGTATGTATTAGGGTGATAACATCCAACATATCCATGGAATACTCCTAAAATATCAGTCAAAATGCTTAATATGGTACTGACATAAGACACATTAATTAGAAGTTTCTGGAGCAAGAAGGGAAAGATAAAAGTGTGATATATGGCAATTACAAATATGGACAGAAAAACATTCCCACAATATTCTTACCAGCAAAAAAAATGCCCATTGCCACAGTCAACAGCATGAGATGTTTTTGGTGGGGGCTTTGTGTTTGGAAAGTAAAACGGTTGTGTTTCAAGCTCAGCTTCTGGGAATTTAACAGCCCTGCCACAGCCTGGAAGTGGGCACCATTTGATTGTCTTGTTTCTCTCAACAAAAGCCTGAAGAGTAAAGAAAAAGAGGTCTTTACATATAAGTAATTTTTTCTCCAAGGCAGTGTCCCACAAGCCATGAGAGATATTTCAGATCTCTGAGGGTCTGAATCTTCTTAACCCCCACCCTCCTGATAAGGACGTTCAATTTCCTGGACATTGTAAAGCCCTAGAATATACTGATTATTCATCAGCTTTTACATGAAAACTTATATCAAAACTTAAAATCACCTTTTTATACTTGTTTGTCTCTTCCCATGTAGTTAGTTAGCACTAGGAACATACAAAGAGTTACCTAATTTGCTCATGTCCACTCAAGCTGTCATGTATAATGCACCTGAAACCAGAGCCCTCTATCCACAGATAAGATCCAGAGACCTTTAAGTGGTTCTTCAAACTACTCCATATGCACTTTTTCAGCCCACATATAGAGCATCAACCTAATATACCACACTTATACATTCTGCTCAATCCCATGCACATCCGACATCCTTTTACAAGTTCAGGCTTCAAGTATTCAAAGCAACCTTCACTCTTTCCTTCTATCTCATCCATGGTTTCCCCTTCCTCCATGTTCCCTCCAATTCGGACACATAACCTCTTAGTTCTCCTCACTCATCCTCTACATGTCTTAACCATTTCAGCACACCCACTCCTGCTCTCACATACATACTCTTCCTACTAACACACCTCTCTCTCTTAACCTAACATTCTTCTATCAACCTTCCTCACACTAGGTATTGCCCCCAACTATTTTGTTTCCAACACATCCATACTCTTCTGTTCATTTTCATCAAAGGCCCATGCCTTGCATCCATAAAGTATCATCAAAGGGATTATACCATTAAATATACCTATCTCTGCCTTCACAGACAGTAGCAGCAAAGAATTATATATTTTGGCTTCCTATAAGAGATATCTAAAAACTTAAAGTTACATTTCATACTTAATCACCATTTCCTACATTAAAGAGGTAGCACAAGGAACAGACAAAGAAAGGCTGCATCCACTTACATCCATCTTACCCTTTCATTGCTTACTCAATCAAACCATCTCACACCACATATTGTCTTTAAACATTTAATTTCCAACACATTCATTTTCCTTCGCACAACCTTCTCTACAGCCCGTACCTCACATCCATATGGTATTGTGTGGACTCTTATACCTTCAAACATGCCCAATTTCGCCCTCTCATACAAGGTCCACTCTTTCCACATATTGTTCAGTGCTCCCTGAATTTATGCCCCTCCTCTAGCCTATGACTTCCACTTCCACGGTTCCATTCGTTGCCATGTCCATTCCCATGGATCTAAAACACTTCCCTTACTCCAAGTTTTCTCCATTCAACCTTACATCCCAACTAACCTGTCCCTCAACCCTGTTAAACCTAATAACTTTGCTTTTATTCATATTTACTCTCAAGTTCCTCCTTTCACACACTATTCCAAACTCAGACACCAACTTCTGCAGTTTTCTCACTCAAATCTGTCACTGGTTACCTCTCTCACCACCCCACCCAAAAACAAAATGAACAAACATGGTGACATCACACTGCATACATCCTTAGCACCTTTTCCTTTAAGGAACAATAACGGCTTTCAACCAATCCTCAGGCACCCCTTCTGCTTTCATGCTAAATTGCGTATCAAATGCATCCACTCTTATCGGACTTTTTCCTCCATACATCAATATTTCAGCCATACTCCCATCTACTTCAGGTGCTTTTCTTACCTTCAACCTCATTACTGCCCTTTTTACCTCCCTTCTTGTTATATGCCTCTGTACTTGTAACCTTTCCCTTCCACCCTCCATCTTCTGATTCCTTACTTCTCACATTTACATTTCCACTCTCACATAAACCTCTTTCCTTTTTCACCTCCTTCAAGTACAACTCTTGTTTTCCCAACATATTTCACTCAACTTTCTTCCAAAATCTTCATTTATCCTTTCTTTGCTATCCCTCTATCAGCTTCTCAGCATCCTACTTACACATCTTACATTCTTTGCTCCTCCATTCCTGAACTTCACCTGATACATTCCTTTCATGTAATTTACAACATGCCTTTTTCTTATCTTCCATAGCATTTCTAACCTCATCCACCCACCATGCATTTCCCCTTTTATTCTTACATCTCACAACCTTGCATCTAACTACTAATTCAACAACCTTTAACAGTCTTTCTCTAAACATTTTAAGAACCTCATTCAGACGTGCCTACATCCTTTTATTTCCTGCACTTTCATGTATAATTTCTGTCTATTAGGTCTTTCTTAAAAACAATGAACTCCTTGTTCTAAGGAATTCCTCATACTTTTGGTTCTACCCACTGATGACTACTACTTTAGGAATATGCCTAAGCAATACAGCAGATGACTGGGATAAAATTTTCATGATATCATCCAAGGACTCTTTATGTTTCCTTGATTTTTCGAACTTCACTTCAAAGAAGCAGGTAATTTACTCTTACAGGTAACAGCGCATTCCTTTGGGTCTGTGCCTGAGGGATTCCCCCTTTAAGGAGCACCCAAAGGATGCTCCTCAGATGGACCACCCAAGGAGCATTCAAGTAATGCCTCTCAGAAGAATCATCCAAAAGATGTATTGAGAGGGCACTCAGAAGAAGCACTTAAACCACCACCACCATGAGGCCTAAGAGGTTTAAGAGTTTCAGAGGGTGATGCTTTTTGTCCTCTTTCTATATCTATAGCTTGTAAATGCTGAGGTGGCAACCTTCCATTATAACTAAAGCTGTTTACTTCACCAGCAAAAGATCACTTAGAGGAGCTTTTTACATCTCTCTTTGCTTCTGCAAATCCTAAATTTTGGCTGTACACAAAGGTTATAATTTTTTCAATTTCAAATTTAATGCAGTCCTTGTTGCTGAATTTGTGCATAACTCCATAAATACAACAATTAATTATTCTGAACATGTGGGCAATGTCTTGAAGGATTCTACACACACAATACATTTACTATCATCACTTGCATTTGTCCTTTGCATGTCCATATAGATGACAATCATAACAATGAATGGGATGCATAGTTTGACAGAGTCAACTCTTCAGTAAATACTGATCTTGTAAGGGATGTCTGGGCTATAATATATTATTATCATGGTGCTTGTATCCACTCTTTTGTCACTAGCTTTCTTTACAAAAGAATTCAAACAGCAACAGACCACTGGATCCCTCTGAGGTGGTTTGTGATACTGTAAGATATCACAAACTCACAGATAAGTGCCATAAAAGTAGGAAGGCATACAGAAAATTCAAAAAAGAAAACCAGCAAAATATCAATGTGTGTAAGGAGGTGCAACTGATGTCAGTCTTGGACTTGAGGCAAAATAATTTTTATCTATTCTTAAAAGCATTGATAGTACTAACTTTCAACCACTCTTAATTGGTAAATCACTTCATTTGTTAACAATCCTGTTGAAGAAAATGTACTTAGCCCCACTCCAGGTAACACACTTATCCATAAGTATATATATATTATCATGAGTGAAATCAGATGAATCAATCTTATGAAGCTTGTTAGATCAAGATTATCAAAGCCTCTGATAATTTTGAATACTTGAATTAGATCACCACTAAACCTTTTCTTTTTTAGTCTTTTTTTTAACAGTATATGGGATTTAAGTATTTGAGGCTCTCCTCATCTTTATTTTGCTGCAACCAATAGGAAATAATTTCCTTGATTGACTATGGCATCTGGCAAGGGTAATAACTTTAACTGAAACATCTTGAATGTAGGTTTGCGGCAGGGGTGTGTGATGTCTCCATGGTTGTTTAATTTGTTTATGGATGGGGTTGTAAAGGAGGTGAATGCAAGAGTCCTGGAAAGAGGGGCAAGTATGAAGTCTGTTGGGGATGAGAGAGCTTGGGAAGTGAGTCAATTGTTGTTCGCTGATGATACAGCGCTGGTGGCTGATTCATGTGAGAAACTGCAGAAGCTGGTGACTGAGTTTGGTAAAGTGTGTGGAAGAAGAAAGTTGAGAGTAAATGTGAATAAGAGCAAGGTTATTAGGTACAGTAGGGGTGAGGGTCAAGTCAATTGGGAGGTGAGTTTGAATGGAGAAAAACTGGAGGAAGTGAAGTGTTTTAGATATCTGGGAGTGGATCTGTCAGCGGATGGAACCATGGAAGCGGAAGTGGATCATAGGGTGGGGGAGGGGGCGAAAATTTTGGGAGCCTTGAAAAATGTGTGGAAGTCGAGAACATTATCTCGGAAAGCAAAAATGGGTATGTTTGAGGGAATAGTGGTTCCAACAATGCTGTATGGTTGCGAGGCGTGGGCTATGGATAGAGATGTGCGCAGGAGGATGGATGTGCTGGAAATGAGATGTTTGAGGACAATGTGTGGTGTGAGGTGGTTTGATCGAGTAAGTAACGTAAGGGTAAGAGAGATGTGTGGAAATAAAAAGAGCGTGGTCGAGAGAGCAGAAGAGGGTGTTTTGAAATGGTTTGGGCACATGGAGAGAATGAGTGAGGAGAGATTGACCAAGAGGATATATGTGTCGGAGGTGGAGGGAACGAGGAGAAGAGGGAGACCAAATTGGAGGTGGAAAGATGGAGTGAAAAAGATTTTGTGTGATCGGGGCCTGAACATGCAGGAGGGTGAAAGGAGGGCAAGAAATAGAGTGAATTGGAGTCATGTGGTATACAGGGGTTGACGTGCTGTCAGTGGATTGAAGCAAGGCATGTGAAGCGTCTGGGGTAAACCATGGAAAGCTGTGTAGGTATGTATATTTGCGTGTCTGGACGTGTGTATGTACATGTGTATGGGGGGGGGGGGGTTGGGCCATTTCTTTCGTCTGTTTCCTTGCGCTACCTCGCAAACGCGGGAGACAGCGACAAAGTATAAAAAAAAAAAAAAAAAAAAAAAATCTTGGCCGGCAGTCATACAAGAGCAATTCTTTTGCTTGTTTATTAGTTTAACTTTGATTATAACAATCTCCCTAATAATTTTTTTGCTTGTTTATTAGTTTAACTTTGATTATAACAATCTCCCTAATAATTCTTTTGTTTGTTTATTAGTTTAACTTTGCTTATAACAATCTCCCTAATCATTTGTTTTACATTCAGCTTTTCAAACTCTCCACATTTTTCTTTAATGTTCTTTTTAAGTTTACTGCGTTGGTATCCTGGTAGTGTTTAAAGGATTCTGGTAAACTGCAATCTCGGAATTCACTTTCAATTACTTTTTCATGCAGTGTCAAAATTTTCTAATAAGCTTGTATATACTTTTTTTACCAATTACTTTATCAAATTTCTTAGCACATTAAATTGCTGCTGTCTAACAAAAAGGAAAGTAGCCATAGCTTTAGGTATCATAAATTCAAACATCAATTCTTTTTTTTACTTGAATGTAATATTTCAAAAACCTTAACATTTCTCTCAAAATTACTTAAACACACAGGACTAAACTTTATTTCCTTAACTGCCATAAGGTTTGAATTCCATAACCATGCTAAAGTTGCTAGGGGTCCTCACATCTTTTCCAGGGGATGGTATGCTAGGGCTCTCTTGTATCACTTATTTTTCTTCTCCCCTTTCTTTTTTCAAATTTGGTGAAAAAGAAAATCCTCCAGAACCTTAAAAAGGTAGCATAATGTATACTCCAAATCATCTCATTACTTCCACTAATGTGACCATTCAGACAGATTTTCCAGAGAACAAACCCATACCCTAACCAGTGCAAACATAAAAGTGATAGCTCCTCCAGAATTTTGTGAGCAAGGCTTAACAAAACTGTTTGTTTAGAATGAGAGCATTAATGAATGCAAGCATCTTTCTGTTAATGGTTGAGGGTGACCTAGAGAGAATTCTCTGACTCAACACCTGTGGATCTGAAAATAACCACCAGCAATACCTCTGTCATAAAAAATGAATCAGTTCTCTTTGAGTTGTGTGATTAGCACCACTGCCTTTACATTAGCTTCAGTTATAAGAGAAATCTTGATAATGATTTCTTTTCCTATTCCTCTAGAATCAAAATTCTCATGAATGAAGAAATATGCTCCTATTTACATTGAACTGCTGGATTTTTCATTCATGGACTGTGCAAAAGTAACAAACATTTTTCTACGATAGCCCCCAACTAGAAAAAGGTATTCAAGCATGGGGAGAGGGGAAGGGAAAAGATCAAAGGGGTGAGAAAAATCCATTTATAATTCTGATTCAACATAGCATTAAAGTAGAAAAACAGTAGTCAGTGGGTTAAGCAATAAATACTGAAGTTTGCTGACTCGATAAGGAGCCTCACTGATATAGTACACCATCACCTGGTTTAGGACGGATAAAGTTGGGGAAGGCATTTTAACTCTCAAAAAAGGATATCATAATCCACCATCACGAAGGTGACTGAAAGTTTTATGAAACAAAGTTTTTATGAAACAACCATATGATAATATCATATGATGTTAAAAATTCCCCACTAAGTGATACACATAATGGACAATAACCCCATTTCAAAATATCCCTTGCTCCTCAGAATATCATGCCTGTATCCTAAACTTATCCCTACACCTAATCAATGTTTTTGAATCATAATCAAACTGAATGGAAAACACTTACCTGAATGTCAAACTGTAAATATTTTCTTGCAATCTCTGGACTAACCATCTTTTCAATAAAATCTACATCCACTAGAATATTGCAATGGACGGCTGGACAGAGGATGTGATGCGCCCCACCCTCCTGTATCTTGAGGGTAAGATAACTTTCCCAACAAGTAGCGCAGAACTGATGGTGGCAACTTGTGCCACCATGTTTACCTAGCTCCCATGCTCTCATTTCACCATAGCAGATCTCACACTGAAAAAATATAGGCATACAAAACATGTTTATCTACACATAAGAGTTACAAATAAACAAACAAGAAATATAGTCAGAACTATGAAAAAGTTTGATCTAAAGCTTTATTTCTCTGTTATCACACATCGTTTTTTAAACATGAATATTACTTACCAGAATCTCAACTTTTATAAAATGAGCTCCATTCCCAGCCGAAGACAAAGACCCCTTTATGATGAAAATTCTGTATTGTATAAAGTTTATACCCAAAGACTAATGACAATTGTATAATAAAAAAAAATGTAAAGAATATTGAAAAGTCATCTTAAATGAAGATTCTCTACTCAACACCTAAAAGCCACACCAATCCATTTCATTCCAACCACAGCACACCAATTACACTTCTAAATGTTCAGGCTCCAACAGCTTCCTTTGCTCCATACTTCCACCTAGGTCTCCCACTCTCCCTTGCTGCTTCCATTTCCGAATCATAAGTTCTGTTAATCATTGTTTCATTGTTCATTCTTTCCAGATTCTTGGTCTATTTCAACATACCTTGGCTATCCCTTTAAATCAGATTCTGCGTACTATTGTATCTTTCCCTGGCTTTGTCATTTCTAACAAACTCCACCCTCCTCACACCACATACTGTATGTATTCCTGCATTCTATTTCCAACTCATCCAACTTCTTTTGTTCTTCTGTCTTTAAAGACAAAGACTCACATCCATATCAAACTGTCAAAACTCCCATAGCTTCAAATATCCCCATCCTCACCTAAAAAAACAGTGACCTCTCCTTCCATATGTCCCTTAATGCATCCAACACCTTAGATCTATATCTCACCTACTAGCAGATCGACTCTAAGGTATGCAAAGAACTATTGTATCTTTCCCTAACTTTGTCATTCCTAACAAACTCCAAGCTCCTCACACCATATACTGTATGTATTCATGCATTTTATTTCCAACTTATCCAACTTCTTTCTTTCTTTTGTATTCAAAGACAAAAGACTCATATCCATATAAAACTGTCAAGACTCCCATATCTTCAAATACCCCCATCTTTACCTAAAAAACAGAGACCTCTCCTTCCATATGTCCCTTAATGCATCCAAGACCTTAGACCTATCTCTCATCTACTACCAGATCCACTCCAAGGTATGCAAAGCACTCCACTTTCCCACTCAAACTTACATGATTCTTTCCTTAACCATCCCAACTGCTGTACCTTATGACATCACTTTTGGTCACATTTGTTCTCAACTTTCATTTTTAACACTCCCCTAAACCCACCTTCTGGAGTTTCTCTCTGCAAGTTGTCACTGAAACTGATAAATCTCTCATGTCCCATCACCCTTAGCATACAACAGAACTGCCCTTCAATCTAAGATGGACCTGGGTATTGGAATGATTGGTGATGATGTGTCTCACAAAGGACAGAGTACTAGAAAGGTGGTGGTGGTGGAAGTCACATAGATATCTGGAAGTTAGCAAGATGATAGGAGTGGCTGTCACACACAGGCCTGGGTGCTGGTGGTAGCTGTCACACACAAGCTTGAAAGTTGGCATGGCAGCGTTAGTGGTTATAACACAGGTTTGGGTGTTGGTAAGGTGGCGGCAGTTGTTACACACAGGCTTGGGTGTTTGTTAGATGGTGATGGTGAATGCTACACACAGATCTGGGTACTGGTAAGATGGTGGTGGTGGTGGTGACTGTCAACACAGGCCTGGGTACTGGCAAGATGGTAGTGGTGCTGTTACTCTCAGATCTGAGTGCTGCACAATGTTGGTGGGGTGGTCACTCACATCTGGACATGGATGTGAGTGCAATTGTTACACACAGATCTGGATGTTGGCAAGGTGGTGGTGGTGTTGTCAAACACAGATCTGGGAGGTGGTGGTTGTAGATGTCAAACACAGACCTGAGTGTTGCCAAGGTGATGGTAGTGGTTGTGACAGTTGTCACACACAGACCTGGGTACAGACAAAGTAATGCTGCCAATGATGTAGGGGAAATATTTCTCCTACATCATCATCAAAATCAGAGCAGTTACTTTGACTTACGATTCCTAATGATATTATCCTTGTAACATTACTGGAATGATTCTATTCAAAACATTCACAGATTCATCTAAAACTTAATAAGCTACATCACACTAGCTTGCCCAAGAGTGAAAAAAAAATGAAATAAAGCTGTAGCCAGTCAAAGTGGAAACATTATGTGCAAGTATCAAAGTTTGATTCACTTGAAAAATTAATTCATATTTCTTTCCTTTTGTGTGTTTACTAATTTCATATTACATTTCATTATTAATGAAAAGTATGCTTTACTAATATCGAATGTGTGGAAAAGAATTACTCAAAAGCCTGGCCCTTACGAGGTCTAGTCCCAGGACCCTGGTGATGCAGCTCTCCACCTGTTAGGAAAATGGAGAGTCTCTTCAATGTTCTACCCACCAGGGTTTGAAATATTAGGAATAATCAACTCTTGTTATTATCATTATAAACAACCCAAGATCCCTTTTCTGAAGCTCTAGCAGCTTTGAAGCTGCACTACAATCAGATGCAGAGAAAGACTCCTTAGGAGCAATTTTTATTTCTAAAGTGAGCGACATGGCATGGGCAAATAGCATGCCTCAATCAAGGCCACCTCAGGTGAAAGAAAAATGTTAAAGGAAAAGAAAGAAGAAATTATTCATGGCTCCACAAGTAATTGTAGACCTGACTCTTAAAAGATGAAAGGTTATATGAAGAGGGAAAGACAAAAGAAGAAAGAGAATTCCACAGCTAGGCCTTAGCTGTTTGAGGATAGTAGGTAACACAACAGCCAATCCTTGAGAGGGAATCAGCAGCCAAACATGTTCCACAGGTCCAAACTTTGCAGATGGGGAAAAATACAGTAAATTTATGAGAGCAATAACCAAAATAATAACTAAAAAATAAAGAAAGAGCAGCAACAATGAAGTGCACAGAAAAGGAAAGCTAAAGAATGGTGATAACATGAAATAAAGAGATGGAAAGATTCTGATTCCACTTTAGTTAATAAAGAGGCAGAGGATGAGCCATTCTAGATGTGTGAAAGGTATTCAACGCTTATGCAAATAAAACTCCTGAAGATGTGAAACAGCAGCTTAAAAAGGAAAATAATTAGGTACCCTCCCAGCTTTTGGGAAGATGACTCTGTGATGTTGATTAGGCGGGGTTTCCAGGATAGATATGATTATGTATGTTTATATTGTTACATGGTTAAATTGTGGTGTTTTAAGATTGATCAAACGGAAACAAATGATTCTTAGAAGAGATGTACATAGAAACTGTTTTAGCACTATCAATCCAAAATGCTGCACTGGTCTGAAATGAAAGAGGAAACATGATCTGAATGTGATAGAATGTGAGTATTAAAGGGAGGAGGGGAAGTAAAGTGAGTTTAAGTATAGAAAGTAGAATCATCAGCATAAGAGTGAACAGAGTTAGATTTAGAAGAGAGGAGATCATTTATTCAGAAGAGAGAGTACATGAAAGGACTGACCCCTGACGAGTCCATCTATCCACAACTACTTTGAAGGAATGGCCTAAGAGAAACTATGCATTAGAGAACAGAGATGCAGTGAAACCAAAAGAAGGAAGTTTAGAAAGCAAAGACTTATGCCATACCCTGTCAAATGCCTTACAGATGTCAAGGGCTATGACAAAATTTTTCACCTTAATCCCAGAAGGGAGAAGGACCAAAGAAAAGAAAAGATCACCAGTAGACCTAGCACTGTAGACCTAGCACTGCAAAATCCATAATGAAAGAAAGAAATGAAATTCTACATAACTGAGAGAGTGAGGGTTTAGGAAAATTTCGAAGATCTGGAGATAGCAGAAGTGAAAGCAATGGGACAGAGGCTATAGGGGTTAGAGCAGTCTCTTTTTATAGGGATGGGCTGCAACAAGGAATGCTACCAAGCAGAACGGAAAGTCTGGGTTTTTAGACATGCAAAAAAGGTGAGCAAAGACTGGTGCTAGTTCAGGGATACACTTCCTCAGGACACAAAAAGGTATGCCATCTGAGCCATAAGACTTGTCCACCTGGACATGAGGGAGTAACTGGAAAACCTAGCATGAGGATAATATAGGATGGCATACGTTAAAAGTAACAAGATGGAGGCATAGGATTACAATCTGAATCATACAAGGTTGAGTTAGAGGAAAATAAGGTGCCAAAAAGGGCTGCTTCATCAATTGGAGAGTCAGCAATAGACAGATTAGGTTGGATAAGAGGAGGAAAGGATGAATCACAGAGGTTGTTGGAGATGTCATTGGTGAGGACCAAAACATTGTATCAGTAAAGGAAGATGTCAAGTCAGCACATTTTCTTTTCATGAAACTGTGCTTAGCTCTTCACAGAAAAACTTTGCAATGATTCTGAGCAGAAATGAAAGCACAGTGAGTTTCTGGGAAAAGGAAGAATTTCATGGTCCAGTGCACACTGTCTCTGATGCAAATGGCATCAGGGCAAGAATGATCAAACCCCGATTCAGGACAAAAGATTTAAAGAAAGATGGGATGAAGGGCCTCATCCTAGCAAAAATAAACTCTGCTATGTCTTCAGCATAGAAACATTAGGTAGAAGCAGTAGGTAGGAGTAGTAGATGGAAGTAGTCTGTAGGAACATTAGATAGGAGCCTCTGCAAACACTGCACTTGACTTGCGCCCTGCTGTGGCCACCCCTTTGAGGGAGTTCCAATTGGAACAGGCATCAGAGATATAGATATGCCTTCAGCACAACACAAGGAATCCCAACCAGAAAAGCAATACCCATTCCAGGGAAAGTCACATTAGAAGCTGTACAAGGATAACCAATGAGTTCTCCCAAAGTGCCAAATGTGGTTTTTTGATGGGAGATACAGGATAGGTGTGCCCAATTAGAAGTAATAGAAATGATATTATGGTCAGAGGACTCTAAGGGGACAGAAATGATGCATGGGCACAGGGAAAGTTTAAAGTTTAAAAAGAAGGGGTCAAGTGTGTTAAAAGAAAGGTCATGATGATCAGGAACTCTGATAGTGTGTTTGATTAATTGTTACATATTGTTGTGTAGGTATGTATATTTTGCGTGTGTGGATGTATGTATATACATGTGTATGGGGGTGGGTTGGGCCATTTCTTTCGTCTGTTTCCTTGCGCTACCTCGCAAACGCGGGAGACAGCGACAAAGCAAAAAAAAAAAAAAAAAAAAAAAAAAAAAAATTGTTATGGAGAGGAAAAGATAAGGCCTAAGCTCCACCAGGATCATCCTGGTAAGAGCCTAACTATGCTTAAGTTCCTTAATGAGACTGAACTCCCTTTCATCGACTGCCAATGATACAGCCTCACCAAAGGTGACTTTATTTGTGCTTTAACCACATGCAGGCAGAGTCAGGTAACAACAAAGTTAGCAATGAAACCTTCAAACAAAACCTGAACAAGTAGCTCAAGAAAGAGCCAAATTAACCTAAGGCTGATACCTGCAGCAGTTGGGCAGAAGTGGAAGGCAACAGTACTGAGCATCAAGTAAGATCTGTGGTGGGCATTACACAATAGCCTTACCTCAGAAAAAATCTTGCCTAAGGTACTTGACATGCTCATGGGCTTTACTCATCAACACAAGCCAAATGTGTACTTTTTTGCTGGCAATTCAATTCACCATATCTCTGATGCCTGTTCAGGAACTCCGTCAAAGGGGTGGCCACAGTAAAAGTCTCCATAACTGGTGAACTTCAGTGCCACTTATGGCCTTTATTGCCTTACTCTTAACAGGCCAGTGGCAGAGGGCAACTCCAGTGCAGAGTTTTCTGAGGCTCCTACCTAATGTTCCAACCTACTAATTCAACCCAATGGTCCCACCTGATGTTCCTATCTACTACTTCTACTTAATGTTTATACCTACCACCACTGTCTAATGTTCCTTCCTAGTGTTTCAATCCATTGCTCCTATCACTTTGGTTCCTTCCTAGTGTTTCAATCCATTGCTCCTATCACTTTGCCAAAAGGCAGAACTAGTGCATAGTATTCACTGTAGGGAATCTTATTTTCCAAAGGGCAGAGCAAGTGCATTATGCTCACTGCAAGAAAATTGAAAGTTACTGGCAACTTGTATCACCTATAAATTTTTTTTTGACAAAGTATTGCAATACTCACCTTTAGTACACAGGCTCTCACAATGTCCTTTTTCTTTTTTTTTTGAAAAACACTTCTTAAACAACACTTCTTAAACATGTTCTAAATTACTTTCTTTCTTTTCTTTTAAACTATTCGCCATTTCCCGCGTTAGCGAGGTAGCGTTAAGAACAGAGGACTGGGCCTTAGTGGAATATCCACACCTGGCCCCCCTCTGTTCCTTCTTTTGAAAAAAAAAAAAAAAAAAAAAAATTACTAAATTACTTCTTTTCTTTCTTTCAAACTATTCGCCATTTCCCGCATTAGCGAGGTAGCGTTAAGAACAGAGGACTGGGCCTTTGAGGGAATACCCTCACCTGGCCCAATTCTCTGTTCCTTCTTTTGGAAAAAAAAAACGAGAGGGGAGGATTTCCAGCCCCCTGCTCCCTCCCCTTTTAGTCGCCTTCTACGACACCCAGGGAATACGTGGGAAGTATTCTTTCTCCCCTATCCCCAGGGAATAAAATTACTATTTCCCATTATTTCATTTCCATTGCAAAATGACTTATTCCTTTCATCCTCCATCTAAAAGAAATTTTCAAAACCTTATCTCAAGCTCTTCATTAATGTTTATCATTGCATACTTTCCTACAAACCTCACTGCAAAAGACCCTATTGTCGTTTTAATGCCAGACATTCTAGACTTGAATATTAGATATTTTTCTGGACACAACATTAATTTTTCTTTTGCACATATGGTAATAGCTTTCCTGTTGAAACTTCTATTCCACACCAGGTCATCATATACCTACTTCCATCCTTTTCCCCTTATCCCTCTAGTTTATTACACAATCTAATCACATCCACACAAGCTACCATAAGATACTACATCATTCTACATGTTATTTTCCTCAACTTTACTTCTAGTATACCACACTCTAATGCTTAAAAACAAATTTCCCTATCTAAACTAAGCACTCTAACACAAAATATTCAGAATGTGACTCATAAGCAAAGAAAATGGGGTTTGCAATCCCCTTTCTTTACCACAATTCTCATGATATCCATTCCCATGAATGCAAAGTACATTCTCAACCTCCAGAGCAAACACTATGGTTTCTATTTCTTTTGCCTTCATCTACTGATGAGCAGAGACGGTAAAAATCAATTCATCCTTGGGAACTGAAAGCCTTTACAATTATCTCAATTTTACTGAAAGAACATCATGGATGTAATTACTTATAATAAGGGCTTCAGCATCTATCTTCTAAATGTCTAGTTTGATCATCTTAATTTTCATAGTGAATCTGATTTTGATACTCATGATTTACGGACTTCAAACTGAATTTTTCTCTCTCTGTTAATTTCTATACGTCATAAGCTGAGTCAGCATCATATTATACACTTCCAATCCATGCATGGGTACATCTATTCCAGTCTGATCTATCCTACATGATCATGTCTCATTACTTATGTCCAATATACCAAGAAATTACTTCTTACTCTTAAGAAATACATTAAAAATCCTTTATACTGTCTTCCAGTTTCAAAGAATTCTATATTATCATCCTTCCCGTTTGATGCCATGACCATGTGTGAACCAATCCTGAAATACAACTTTGCCAACCCTAAGTTGGCCATTTACCAAAGGCTATTGGTGTACATTATCATCCCATTAATACAAAGCTCCTTTATTTTCTCAGCTGTTGGAATAGACAGAAAGATAGGAAATTGAAATAAAAAATATAAATACAGCATGCTTACCACACTTCCAGTTTTTCCATCCCTTTCCACCTCCTCATCTTCTTCCATTTTTTCCCCTGGAATGTGCGGAGGTGGGGGAGGAGTAATAATGGAGTTTGGCAGGGATGCTGTGACCACTGGAGGAGTTGGAGATACAAGCTGGAGTGCAGAAGCTGGGGGTGCTATGCCTGCAGCTTCACAGCACTGCACAGCATTTGTCATCCATTTCTCCAAAAGCAATGCTTTCGACCATTCTGGAAACAAAATATACTAATATAAATATGCAGGTTGCAGTAAGGTAACAGTGATGTGCAAGATTTGGTATTTGCTGATCACCACAGGAAAAAAGAAACGCAATAAGTCTCACATGCACTTTTGTGTATGACAAGAGTCGAGTGAAATGCTTTTTTTTTTTGGATGTGTTAAGGATATGTATGTAGGTAATGGTTGGTAGGCAGCCACTGACCAGGGAAGTATACTACCATTACTGCCCACCTGGGTATTGGTAGGGTTAGTGACAACTGTATTGTGAGCCTTCAATTCAGGGGATGTCAAGTTGCACTCCTTTGACTTATGCAGTTGTCTTTTCTTGCTGCCTCACCCACACATGGACTGTTGGCATTCTGTCCAAAAACACACAATCTCCCCTTGTAACACATAACACTTGACAACTCTTAACTCACACAGCTCATTCATCATAACTCTCGATTTTCCTGTGGTGAGTGCTATGCACTAGCCCTTCCTTTTGGCAAAATAGATGGAAGTATCAGGTAGGAACACTAAAAAGGAACATTGGACAGAAACATAAGGTAAGAGTAATATGTAGGAACAGTAAGTGAGAACATTAAGTAGGAACATTAGATAGGAGGATTAGGTAGAGATAGTAGGTTGGAACACTTGGCAATAACATTAGCCAGATCTATTAGGTAGAAGTAGTCGATCGGAAGATTAGGTAGGAGCCTCTGAAAACACTGTACTACAGATGCCCTGTGCCAATGGCCTGTTAAGGGTGAGGCACTAAAGGCTAAGAAGCAGCACTGGAGTTCACCAGTTATGGAGTCATCTGCCTTGGCCACCACTTGAAGGAGTTCCCGAAGGGAACAAAAGTGATGAGATACAGATAGATGGATAAACAGATAAGGATATGTGGAAGGGAACCGATGTGAAGCGATATGGATAGATAGATAGATTGATAGATAGATATGTAGACGGATGTATAAAGATATTTCGGGGAGGGAGACAACTGCTGAATAGTGTGAAAGCCTTCCATAAAGGAGCAAACACATGTGCAAGTGTGACTGGAAACTTGAGTGAAAGTTTCAGTATACACATGGAAGTGAGGCATGGCTGTGTGACGTTACTGTGGGCTATTAACATACAGGTTGAGTATCTCTAATCAGAAAATCCAGAATCTAAAATGCTCCATAATCCAAAACTTTTTGAGTGGTGACATGTTACATGTGGAAAATGCCACACCTGACCTCACTTACCTATGCTGGGCTCTGATGCTCTGTCAGCACCAGTTTGTTACAAACTATTGTCACTGCCAGACCTACATGCATTACTCTGTGATTTTTGCTTATTCTCTGCTCTGTAGTACAAAGATATTGTTGAAAATGTCAAAAAGGCCTGCAGATACCCCTATGGGTAAAGTGAAACAGATGTAACCTTTCAATCCAAACAAAGCACCATATGTGGAAACAGAAAACCTGCAGTTGTTTTTTGTTCTTACTGTTTAACAGCTGATACAGGTACTCTACTGATTCTACTGTGCTGCTAAGTTACCCTAAACATACTATTTTTTCATTGTATTAAGGGTATTTGATATCTTTTTACTGTTAAGTACTTATGTATGAATAAGTGTAAGAAAATGATTGCTTATCTAAAGCATACAGATTCAGAGTCAGGAATGAAGGTGATGCCAAACAACCACAGATTGTCCACAAGGGTGGGTGAGTTTGTGATAACTTAGCTTTCTGATGGTTCAATGTTACACAAACTTTGTTTCATGCACAAAATTATTAAAAATATTGTATATATTACCTCCAGGATATGTGTATAAGGTGAATATGAAACATAAATGAATTTTGAGTTTAAACTTGGGTCATATCCCCAAGATGTCTTATAATTTACATTTATTTATTCATTTTGCTTTGTCGCTGTCTCCCGCGTTTGCGAGGTAGCGCAAGGAAACAGACGAAAGAAAATGGCCCAACCCACCCCCATACACATGTATATACATACACGTCCACACATGCAAATATACATACCTATACATCTCAATGTACACATATATATACACACACAGACACATACATATATACCTATGCACACAATTCACACTGTCTGCCTTTATTCATTCCCAACGCCACCTCGCCACACATGGAATACCATCCCCCTCCCCCCTCATGTGTACGAGGTAGCGCTAGGAAAAGACAACAAAGGCCCCATTCGTTCACACTCAGTCTCTAGCTGTCATGCAATAATGCCCGAAACCACAGCTCCCTTTCCACATCCAGGCCCCACACAACTTTCCATGGTTTACCCCAGACGCTTCACATGCCCTGATTCAATCCACTGACAGCACGTCAACCCCGGTATACCACATCGATCCAATTCACTCTATTCCTTGCCCGCCTTTCACCATCCTGCATGTTCAGGCCCCGATCACACAAAATCTTTTTCACTCCATCTTTCCACCTCCAATTTGGTCTCCCACTTCTCCTCATTCCCTCCACCTCCGACACATATATCCTCTTGGTCAATCTTTCCTCACTCATTCTCTCCATGTGCCCAAACCATTTCAAAACACCCTCTTCTGCTCTCTCAACCATGCTCTTTTTATTTCCACACATCTCTCTTACCCTTACATTACTTACTCGATCAAACCACCTCACACCACACATTGTCCTCAAACATCTCATTTCCAGCACATCCACCCTCCTGCGCACAACTCTATCCATAGCCCATGCCTCGCAACCATATAACATTGTTGGAACCACTATTCCTTCAAACATACCCATTTTTGCTTTCCGAGATAATGTTCTCGACTTCCACACATTCTTCAAGGCTCCCAGGATTTTCGCCCCCTCCCCCACCCTATGATTCACTTCCGCTTCTATGGTTCCATCCGCTGCCAGATCCACTCCCAGATATCTAAAACACTTTACTTCCTCCAGTTTTTCTCCATTCAAACTTACCTCCCAATTGACTTGACCCTCAACCCTACTGTACCTAATAACCTTGCTCTTATTCACATTTACTCTTAACTTTCTTCTTTCACACACTTTACCAAACTCAGTCACCAGCTTCTGCAGTTTCTCACATGAATCAGCCATCAGTGCTGTATCATCAGTGAACAACAACTGACTCACTTCCCAAGCTCTCTCATCCACATCAGACTTCATACTTGCCCCTTTTTCCAAAACTCTTGCATTCACCTCCCTAACAACCTCATCCATAAACAAATTAAACAACCATGGAGACATCACACACCCCTGTCGCAAACCTACATTCACTGAGAACCAATCACTTTCCTCTTCCTACACGTACACATGCCTTACATCCTCGATAAAAACTTTTCACTGCTTCTAACAACTTGCCTCCCACACCATATATTCTTAATACCTTCCACAGAGCATCTCTATCAACTCTATCATATGCTTCTCCAGATCCATAAATGCTACATACAAATCCATTTGCTTTTCTAAGTATTTCTCACATACATTCTTCAAAGCAAACACCTGATCCACACATCCTCTACCACTTCTGAAACCACACTGCTCTTCCCCAATCTGATGCTCTGTACATGCCTTCACCCTCTCAATCAATACCCTCCCATATAATTTACCAGGAATACTCAACAAACTTATACCTCTATAATTTGAGCACTCACTCTTATCCCCTTTGCCTTTGTACAATGGCACTATGCACGCGTTCCGCCAATCCTCAAGCACCTCTCCATGAGTCATACATACATTAAATAACCTTACCAACCAGTCAACAATACAGTCACCCCCTTTTTTAATAGATTCCACTGCAATACCATCCAAACCTGCTGCCTTGCCGGCTTTCATCTTCCGCAAAGCTTTTACTACCTCTTCTCTGTTTACCAAATCATTTTCCCTAACCCTCTCACTTTGCACACCACCTCGACCAAAACACCCTATATCTGCCACTCTATCATCAAACACATTCAACAAACCTTCAAAATACTCACTCCATCTCCTTCTCACATCACCACTACTTGTTATCACCTCCCCATTTGCGCCCTTCACTGAAGTTCCCATCTGCTCCCTTGTCTTACGCACTTTATTTACCTCCTTCCAGAACATCTTTTTATTCTCCCTAAAATTTAATGATACTCTCTCACCCCAACTCGCATTTGCCCTCTTTTTCACCTCTTGCACCTTTCTCTTGACCTCCCGTCTCTTTCTTTTATACATCTCCCACTCAATTGCATTTTTTCCCTGCAAAAATCATCCAAATGCCTCTCTCTTCTCTTTCACTAATAATCTTACTTCTTCATCCCACCACTCACTACCCTTTCTAATCAACCCACCTCCCACGCTTCTCATGCCACAAGCATCTTTTGCGCAATCCATCACTGATTCCCTAAATACATCCCATTCCTCCCCCACTCCCCTTACTTCCATTGTTCTCACCTTTTTCCATTCTGTACTCAGTCTCTCCTGGTACTTCCTCACACAAGTCTCCTTCCCAAGCTCACTTACTCTCACCACCCTCTTCACCCCAACATTCACTCTTCTTTTCTGAAAACCCATACAAATCTTCACCTTAGCCTCCACAAGATAATTATCAGACATCCCTCCAGTTGCACCTCTCAGCACATTAACATCCAAAAGTCTCTCTTTCGCACGCCTGTCAATTAACACGTAATCCAATAACGCTCTCTGGCCATCTCTCCTACTTACATACGTATACTTATGTATATCTCGCTTTTTAAACCAGGTATTCCCAATCATCAGTCCTGTTTCAGGACATAAATCTACAAGCTCTTCACCATATCCATTTACAACACTGAACACCCCATGTATACCAATTATTCCCTCAACTGCCACATTACTCACCTTTGCATTCAAATCACCCATCACTATAACCCGGTCTTGTGCATCAAAACCACTAACACACTCATTCAGCTGCTCCCAAAACACTTGCCTCTCATGATCTTTCTTCTCATGCCCAGGTGCATATGCACCAATAATCACCCATCTCTCTCCATCAACTTTCAGTTTTACCCATATTAATCGAGAATTTACTTTCTTACATTCTATCACATACTGCCACAACTCCTGTTTCAAGAGTACTGCTACTCCTTCCCTTGCTCTTGTCCTCTCACTAACCCCTGACTTTACTCCCAAGACATTCCCAAACCACTCTTCCCCTTTACCCTTGAGCTTCGTTTCACTTAGAGCCAAAGCATCCAGGTTCCTTTCCTCAAACATACTACCTATCTCTCCTTTTTTCACATCTTGGTTACATCCACACACATTTAGACACCCCAATCTGAGTCTACGAGGAGGATGAGCACTCTCCGCGTGACTCCTTCTGTTTCCCATTTTTTAGAAAGTTAAAATACAAGGAGGGGAGGACTTCTGGCCCCCCGCTCCCGTCCCCTCTAGTCGCCTTCTACGACATGTGAGGAATGCGTGGGAAGTATTCTTTCACCCCTATCCCTAGGGATAATATATATATATATATATATTGGAGGTGGAAAGATGGAGTGAAAAAGATTTTGTGTGATCGGGGCCTGAACATGCAGGAGGGTGAAAGGAGGGCAAGGAACAGAGTGAATTGGAGCGATGTGGTATACCGGGGCTGACGTGCTGTCAGTGGATTGAATCAAGGCATGTGAAGCGTCTGGGGTAAACCATGGAAAGCTGTGTAGGTATGTATATTTGCGTGTGTGGACGTATGTATATACATGTGTATGGGGGGGTTGGGCCATTTCTTTCGTCTGTTTCCTTGCGCTACCTCGCAAACGCAGGAGACAGCGACAAAGTATAAAAAAAAAAAAAAAAAAAAAAAAATATATATATATATATATATATATATATATATATATATATATATATATATATATATATATATATATATATATATTCTTTCTTTTAAACTATTCGCCATTTCCCGCATTAGCGAGGTAGTGTTAAGAACAGAGGACTGGGCCTTTTTTGGAATATCCTCACCTGGCCCCCTCTGTTCCTTCTTTTGGAAAATGAAAAAAAAAAAAACGAGAGGGGAGGATTTCCAGCCCCCCCGCTCCCTCCCCTTTTAGTCGCCTTCTACGACATGCAGGGAATACGTGGGAAGTATTCTTAATCCCCTATCCCCAGGGATATATATATATATATATATATATATATATATATATATATATATATATATATATATATATATATATATATATATATATTTTTTTTTTTTTTTTTTTTACTTTGTCGCTGTCTCCCGCGTTTGCGAGGTAGCGCAAGGAAACAGACGAAAGAAATGGCCCAACCCACCCCCATACACATGTCATATACACACGTCCACACACGCAAATATACACACCTACACAGCTTTCCATGGTCTACCCCAGACGCTTCACATGCCTTGATTCAATCCACTGACAGCACGTCAACCCCGGTATACCACATCGCTCCAATTCACTCTATTCCTTGCCCTCCTTTCACCCTCCTGCATGTTCAGGCCCCGATCACACAAAATCCTTTTCACTCCATCTTTCCACCTCCAATTTGGTCTCCCTCTTCTCCTTGCTCCCTCCACCTCCGACACATATATCCTCTTGGTCAATCTTTCCTCACTCATTCCTCTCCATGTGCCCAAACCACTTCAAAACACCCTCTTCTGCTCTCTCAACCACGCTCTTTTTATTTCCACACATCTCTCTTACCCTTACGTTACTCACTCGATCAAACCACCTCACACCACACATTGTCCTCAAACATCTCATTTCAAGCACATCCATCCTCCTGCGCACAACTCTATCCATAGCCCACGCCTCGCAACCATACAACATTGTTGGAACCACTATTCCTTCAAACATACCCATTTTTGCTTTCCGAGATAATGTTCTCGACTTCCACACATTCTTCAAGGCCCCCAGAATTTTCGCCCCCTCCCCCACCCTATGATCCACTTCCGCTTCCATGGTTCCATCCGCTGCCAGATCCACTCCCAGATATCTAAAACACTTCACTTCCTCCAGTTTTTCTCCATTCAAACTCACCTCCCAACCGACCTGACCCCCAACCCTACTGTACCTAATAACCTTGCTCTTATTCACATTTACTCTTAACTTTCTTCTTCCACACACTTTACCAAACTCAGTCACCAGCTTCTGCAGTTTCTCACATGAATCAGCCACCAGCGCTGTATCATCAGCGAACAACAACTGACTCACTTCCCAAGCTCTCTCATCCCCAACAGACTTCATACTTGCCCCTCTTTCCAAAACTCTTGCATTTACCTCCCTAACAACCCCATCCATAAACAAATTAAACAACCATGGAGACATCACACACCCCTGCCGCAAACCTACATTCACTGAGAACCAATCACTTTCCTCTCTTCCTGCACGTACACATGCCTTACATCCTCGATAAAAACTTTTCACTGCTTCTAACAACTTTCCTCCCACACCATATATTCTTAATACCTTCCACAGAGCATCTCTATCAACTCTATCATATGCCTTCTCCAGATCCATAAATGCTACATACACATCCATTTGCTTTTCTAAGTATTTCTCACATACATTCTTCAAAGCAAACACCTGATCCACACATCCTCTACCACTTCTGAAACCACACTGCTCTTCCCCAATCTGATGCTCTGTACATGCCTTCACCCTCTAAATCAATACCCTCCCATATAATTTACCAGGAATACTCAACAAACTTATACCTCTGTAATTTGAGCACTCACTCTTATCCCCTTTGCCTTTGTACAATGGCACTATGCACGCGTTCCGCCAGTCCTCAGGCACCTCACCATGAGTCATACATACATTAAATAACCTTACCAACCAGTCAACAATACAGTCACCCCCTTTTTTAATAAATTCCACTGCAATACCATCCAAACCTGCTGCCTTGCTGGCTTTCATCTTCCGCAAAGCTTTCACTACCTCTTCTCTGTTTACCAAATCATTTTCCCTAACCCTCTCACTTTGCACACCACCTCGACCAAAACACCCTATATCTGCCACTCTATCATCAAACACATTCAACAAACCTTCAAAATACTCACTCCATCTCCTTCTCACATCACCACTACTTGTTATCACCTCCCCATTTGCGCCCTTCACTGAAGTTCCCATTTGCTCCCTTGTCTTACGCACTTTATTTACCTCCTTCCAGAACATCTTTTTATTCTCCCTAAAATTTAATGATACTCTCTCACCCCAACTCTCATTTGCCCTTTTTTTCACCTCTTGCACCTTTCTCTTGACCTCCTGTCTCTTTCTTTTATACATCTCCCACTCAATTGCATTTTTTCCCTGCAAAAATCGTCCAAATGCCTCTCTCTTCTCTTTCACTAATAATCTTACTTCTTCATCCCACCACTCACTACCCTTTCTAATCAACCCACCTACCACTCTTCTCATGCCACAAGCATCTTTTGCGCAATCCATCACTGATTCCCTAAATACATCCCATTCCTCCCCCACTCCCCTTACTTCCATTGTTCTCACCTTTTTCCATACTGTACTCAGTCTCTCCTGGTACTTCCTCACACAGGTCTCCTTCTCAAGCTCATATATATATATATATATATATATATATATATATATATATATATATATATATATATATATATATAAGAGTAAATGTGAATAAGAGCAAGGTTATTAGGTACAGTAGGGTTGAGGGTCAAGTCAATTGGGAGGTGAGTTTGAATGGAGAAAAACTGGAGGAAGTGAAGTGTTTTAGATATCTGGGAGTGGATCTGGCAGCGGATGGAACCATGGAAGCGGAAGTGGATCATAGGGTGGGGGAGGGGGCGAAAATTCTGGGGGCCTTGAAGAATGTGTGGAAGTCGAGAACATTATCTCGGAAAGCAAAAATGGGTATGTTTGAAGGAATAGTGGTTCCAACAATGTTGTATGGTTGCGAGGCGTGGGCTATGGATAGAGTTGTGCGCAGGAGGATGGATGTGCTGGAAATGAGATGTTTGAGGACAATGTGTGGTGTGAGGTGGTTTGATCGAGTGAGTAACGTAAGGGTAAGAGAGATGTGTGGAAATAAAAAGAGCGTGGTTGAGAGAGCAGAAGAGGGTGTTTTGAAGTGGTTTGGGCACATGGAGAGAATGAGTGAGGAAAGATTGACCAAGAGGATATATGTGTCGGAGGTGGAGGGAATGAGGAGAAGAGGGAGACCAAATTGGAGGTGGAAAGATGGAGTGAAAAAGATTTTGTGTGATCGGGGCCTGAACATGCAGGAGGGTGAAAGGAGGGCAAGGAATAGAGTGAATTGGAGCGATGTGGTATACCGGGGTTGACATGCTGTCAGTGGATTGAATCAAGGCATGTGAAGCGTCTGGGGTAAACCATGGAAAGCTGTGTAGGTATGTATATTTGCGTGTGTGGACGTATGTATATACATGTGTATGGGGGGGGGGGGCATTTCTTTCGTCTGTTTCCTTGCGCTACCTCGCAAACGCGGGAGACAGCGACAAAGTATAATAAAAAAAAAAATATATATATATACACACATACATACATATACACACACATACACACACATATATATATATATACATCTGAAAAATGTAAGAAATAATTTAGAAAACTGAAACTTCTAGCTTGAAATGAAATGAAATATGAATGTCACATAATGGTTCAACCTCTGGCTATGGAAAAGGGAAGTGTATAATTTATTTACACAAACGTCAATAGTAGCTTTCATCAATTTAACCACTGTATCATATTGCCTGGTCCACTTCTCTTATCATGAAACTGGAATATTGGCTTATGATGTTTCTCAATTGTCTTCATTACACAAAGTACAACCATATCTTGGATACATGAGGGTAGGTAGTTGGTCATCCACCATAATAAAGCCTTGACAGACCAAAAGTTTATCTGGACCTCAACTTTTCCAGTACATTCATGAAAAACACCTTTTTGCTTTCCATCTCTATCACTTTGAAAAAAAAAAAAAAAGAATGCTTCCTTTGTTCACATTTCAATGAAAGAATAAGCTTCAATGTCTAAGCTACATTCTTTTCCAATTTCACTATTTTCTTGTCAGGGCACCATGTATGAAAACTATCACTCCAGTAACTCCAGTAACACTACTATAATTTACATATATGCAAATATTCCAAAATCCCAAAAAATTCAAAATCTGAAACACTTCTGGTCCCATGCATTTCAGATAAGGGAGATGAAAACAAAACTAGGGAAAAGGGGTGTAGAAATATAGTGTGGTGGTGAGGTATGATGGCTTGAGACAAGCTTGTTTATGCATAATACTGTGTTATTTGCTGAGAGTGAAGAGGAATTGCAGAAGGTTGTGTTTTTATGGTATATGGAATTGCAGAAGGTTGTAAGTGTGTTTTATGATATATGTAAGTGTAGGCAATTGAAGGTAAATACAAGTAAAGGTACAGAAATGGCATCTCAAAGGAAACAGAGTGAAAATATAGATTTTGCAAAGCCCTATCAAGTGAGAAGAAAGTGTACTAAACCTGTGTTATAGATATAGGAAGAGAAAGGCTGGAAGAGATGACACAATCATGTATTTGGGATCTATTTTGGGCAAGTTTGGTGATATGCAAGGAAAGATAAGGGAGAATGCAGAATACGCTAGAAGAGTCACTGGGTTCTTTAAATGAATAATAAAGAGTAGAAGTGTAAGTATGAAAGTGGAAAAAGTGTTAACGGACAGCATAATTCTCCTGACCTGACCTGTGCAGCTAAAACATGGACATGTGATGAGTAACAGATGTCAAGAATACAGACTATGGAAATGAGTTAAGACTAGATGACTAAATGGAATAAAGGAAGTAATGAGGGGGTATATAAGAGATTCATTATGGCAGGGAATGCAAAGGGAATGAATTGTGGAGAGGAAGAGTGGGTGAAAAGTAATACTCTGAGGTGGTTTTGGCATGTGGAAAAAATGCAAAATGTTGAGTTTGCAAAGAGAGTGAATGACAGAACAATTAAAGGGTCTGGTGTGAGAGGAAGACCACCTGTGGTATGGAGATATAGAGCAGAGGAGTACTGGAGGGAGAGAAATGGTGGTAGAATATATGAAATGATGTATGTGAGAGAGGCGTGTAAGGATAGGGATAAGTAGAGACGCTTTTACCTTAGCCACCCCCTCGATGGGAGTTCCTAGAAGGAATGGACATTCGTTATATAGACAGTATAAACAGATACATACAACTTCAGGGGAGATGCTGAAATGAGATTTCTATATCTCTCCTAAAAATGTAGAATACATAAAAGTGCATTTGGGACTTATTGCATTATATTTTCATTGTGATCATCAGCAAATACATATAAATACACACATAGGGTGAAAATTTTTTTTAACAATTCTTTATATTTTCATATTGCTATGAAATTTTGTTTGGAATTTCAACACAAGCAAAAACAGAATGTCTAGAATGATTGGGGTTTTGTTCAATGGGAGTAATCATCCAATAAAGGTGATTGGAGGGTGTTAGCTTGATTCATGTCTGTCTGGGATTAAAAGTGACTGAAGATTTCTGTGGAGATGTTGACATTCAGTTCTGGATGAAATTTTGTTCCACTTGCATAATGTAACACTGCATGACTGATATTCCTGTTGTCATGTCAGGGTGTAGTGATGTGATTGTGAGTTCCTTTGCATATGAAAGAATCTACACATTGTGGTTTGCTACAGGTATTGGGAAGTCTTCTGATAGAAAGACTGAAGAGAGCTGGAGAAACAATTGCTCCTTGGGGAATTCCACTGTAGAGTTTTTAAGTGTTTTATATTAACAACTGTAAATTTTTTCAATTGGTATAATTGATTCTAAACACATTTGATTATTGTTTTAGTGGCTTCATTCAGCTAACTTTAGTAGAGCATCATCTTGAATTAGTATGCACTGGAAAGCCTTACAAGGAAAGCAAGAGAAGATCTGTTCCACTACTTAAACTCTGTACCTACCATTATCCCTGAGTAGAGCTTCGGCAGTAAAAAGAGGAATATGTAGCATGTCTGCTGTTTCAACAAGCAATTGATCCTTTGCTTCTTGTAAATCTTGTGCCCGCAAGCCAGAGTAAACCTCATTGTCACATTCAGTCTCAACCTCATTGCCCAGCAGTTCACCCTCAATAACTCCATCACTACTGTCAGCCTAAACAGGAAAAATATAAATATTTATGCAAAAATTATAAAACAAATTATGAACATAGTTGATAATATTAGGAGATTTTAACCTTTTCTTTCAGACTTGTCCACATATGCCCACATTTGCAAGGTAGCACCAGGAACAGAAATAAAGGCCTAATTCTCTCATCCATTCTCTAGGAGTCATGTTTAATGTCACGAAAACAAAGCCCCCAATCCACATCCGAGCCCCAGAGACCTTTCTAAGGTTTTCTCTGGCTGCTTCACATGCCTTGGTTCAGCACACTGACAGCAAATTGCCGTGAGTTAACCACATTGCTCTAATTCACTCTATCCTAAGGAAGTCTTTTATCCTCCTGCATGTTCAGGCCCCAAGCATTCACAATCTTATTCTCTCTATCCTTTGATCTCCAATTCAGTCTCTCTTCTTTTTGTCCTCTCTACTTCTGATACATATATTTTCTTTGTCACAAAGAGAAGAGGCATACTACAAAAGAGATGGAAAGACACAATGAGAAATTTGATTAGGACTGAGGGTATTTCAGATGTTAAAGGAATGACTGGGGATCAAATGAAAGTATTTTGGTGTATGAAAATTGTATGAATGGGGACCTCAGTCTCAATTAAAGAATCAGCTTAGAGTATTAAGTGAAAAAGTTATATTATAAGCTCTTTCAGAAGTGTGGAATTTCATGTTCCACTGTTATCAATTGGACTTGGGTTGATATAGAAAAAAAAAAGAGAGAGAGTGAAGAGAGTGATGATGCAGAGGCTGTTCATCTGATCCCCCCAAATGAAATGGAAGTGGAACGGTAATGAAAGAATAGTCTGATCATGAAGTGCAAATTGCTTAACTAGAAAGTAAATGTCATGTTAAGACCTCACAACAATATTCATATTTTTGCACATCTGTTTTGTTTACCTTTATATAACAGATCAACACTCCATCTTCCAGTGACTAAATCATTCTTAACACTGAATCTCTCTGAAATTCTTATTTTCTTATCTATTCCTTATATTGATTCCCTATTCAGTCTTCACTACCAGTATGTTATGGCTTATTCTACAAATCAAGACCCATTTCATACTCATGAAGTTTTCATTTGAGTACAATGCACATATCAAGATTTCTATATTTAACAGTTTAAACTATTCTTAGTCTTTACAATTTCAACTTACTGCATTCCTTTTAACAGTAACACTCTCTTGATATTTTTACCGTCTGATCCAAATCACTGCCTTCGGGAGATCTTAAGGTAACATTATATGAGATTTGAGTTGGCCCAAACATCTAAAACCATGAGCTTTTAATGGTAATTTCAAAAAGTCTCCAAATAAACTAATATCATTATCATAACTTTCTATAGCAGTATCCAATTATATATGGTGTAAAAAATCAATATAATTACCATAACTTTACATAGCAGTATCCCATTATGCATGGTATAAAAAATTAATGTAATCACATAAAGTTGGTCTGCTAACATTATATACAATATTGCAAATTCCCAGAAAAGTCAGAGGACTCACAAACACCATGCGAGATTCCAAATAAGTAGCAACATCATGATGTGTTGCTCTAACTGCTAAATCACAAGGTGTTAATCTGTCACGATTTTCAATAAAGAGTCCAGCTCCCTGAGCCACCAACAGTTCTACACATTTCCGAAGTCCAGAGGCTGAAGCATAGTGGAGTGCTGTATTCCCCTTCTGAAATATGGATAAAAGAAATAATATTACTAATTTTGTCTTTCCTTTTCAGTCTGAAAACTTCATCACAATCATATCAAAGTCTGAGTTACTATAAATCTGTTGGTGGAAGCTTTTCATTTAAAATAAAAGATTCTGTAGAGTAATGTCATTTCTAAAAGATCCTGTATATCATCATTTTCAAAATGTAGGAAAAACTCACTAAAACAAAATAGACAAGGAGGTATGAAAGGAAAATATACATAAAGGATTTTGAACAAGAAAATCAAATTATCTCAACTCTAAACTATACCTTTCACCTTAACAGAGATACAAATTCATTTTTCTCAAGCATTTTATGCTTACAGTTAAACTATATTCATCCTTACCTATACATCTACACATATTTTTTCTCCCTTCTTGTACTTTCACTTAATCTGGTTTACAGTTCACCATACTATGGTAACATATGTTCTTGTTATTCCTATATATTTGCATCATTCGCCTTACTTTATTTCAATATTTTATAAATTATTCCTCAAAACTAATTCACCACAATAAATTTGTCTAATTATTACCTTTATCCATTAATTTATTACTGTTAATTCTTATAAGTTACAATATTGCAAAATACCTACAGTTTGTCTCATTTCAATACATACATGAGTGTTGTACCATATGAGCATTAGAACTTTTAATTCTTAACTACTGTGACAAACTCAAATCAACAAGCTTATATAAATACTACTTCTTGAGGCCTCAACTAACAATATGATTTCATTCAAAAGATAAACACCATTATCTTTTTTTTTGCAAAATTGCAAATTCCAGGTTCTGCTCTAAATTAGGAATAGCATAGAAATAATATCACCACAATGACCAAATACACTTGAGGTGCTCTGCTCATTTCCTGTTTGTGCTCATTACCTTTTCCTTTCTCACAATGCTCATGCTAACATAAATATTGCCCTGTTGCACTTGTTCTGGCAGTGCACTTATCATATATCAGGTAAGCTTCATACACATACACACACACACACATCCTCTATCACTTCTGAAATCACATTATTTCTCCCCAGTCTGATGCTCTGTACATGCTTTCACCCCCTCAGTCATCACTCTCCATACAACTTAAAAGGTACACTCAACAAACTTTTACCTCTGTAGTTTGAACACGCACCTCTGTCTGCCCTTGCCTTTATACAATGGGCCCATACATGCATCCCGCCAATCCTAATGCACCTACCCAAGATCCATACTTACAGTGAGAATCCTAACAAACATATAATCATAAAAACTTATAGTAGTAATCAACAAATTTGCATCATAATGGTTCTACTGTTAAAAGAGTTATCATTTGTTATCTGACTATACCTGCAATAGGGTACACCATGGATGAAAAGTAATCTTTGGTGAGGTTATATCGTTAAAAGTAAAGTCTCATCAAATAACTTCTCACTTAAAAAGTTTTTATTTTCCTGCTGCTTGAAGCATCACAGCCTTGGGCTACAGGAGCCTCTGGAAAGATGTCCTGGTAACACCAGGACTCATTCTTATAAAGAGGTTCTGGGGTAATCATAAATTCATAAAAATATGAAAAAATAAAAGATTTACCATTTGGAGTATTCAATACAATAGAGCAATCATTTACAAACAAATGCATGTAAAAATAATAAGCCAAAAACAGCAACACAAATTCATTATTACAGTAAACATCTCCATGCTACAAAGAGTACAAACCTTAACAAACGTGCTGTTTTGGATATGCTGGTATGACATTTCCTACCTGCACATAAGAGAGCATTCACTTCCGCATTAATTAATGCAATAGCAATGTAAGATCAAAGTGCAGCATCATAAACTAATATATATATATAGTCACTGTAGGCACTTGTACACTTGCAGCAGAAACAATGAATAGCGAGATCAAAAACAGCAACAAAAATTAATAATTATCGTAAACATTTATGTACAACTGACCACTAGCTGTACATGCCCTCAGTCACTTTATACAGGAAAGGCTTACCCCTTTCTGTGCCAGTATTAACGTCATTAAGCAATGCAATCTCACCATTTCCTTCTATAGTCACAATCATTTGTAAAGACCCTGGATCCATTCACAGGCATACAATTTAAAACTCAACAAAACTCTACCATCTTGTAGTTTTATCAAATGAGAGCACAGAATCAATTTTGTTTATGCTTCAAACTGATTTTACAAATGGGTAAAGTAAGTAATGAGGAGGTAAGTCAATGACACCAGCAACAGGCTTTATTCTATGTTATTAATAATGTTATTATGATATTTCATCTGTTGAGCATTCACTGTTCAAACTTTCACATTTCCATTAAGATCAAAAAGAAATGTATTCTTACTTTTCCCTCAGCAATTATCAGCAGTTGCTCAATCTTTTCACAGCAAACAGTGTATGCCTGTTCCTCTGTGCATTCATCTATATGGTTTCTCTCAGTTTGTCTTTGTCTGTGAGAAGCTGCCTATTTTTGTCCTTTTGTGCAGAATGGGGAAGAAGTTATACGTTCATGACACCCTGTCTCTTAGATTTTGCGGACATACAACTTTTTAATTGCGTGCTGTTAGCATTTGCAATTTCAGTGCCTTGCTGGTCCATTCACAACTCTGAACTTTAATTAGTTTCTTCTTGTGCTTACAGATGTCTCCCAATACTATGAGGAGCTTTTTAGGGAAAAAAACGAGGCATGCCACAGCTACATTTGGTGATAAGTTAGTTCATGAGGTAATGAAGAACACCCTACTCTCCCTCTTACTAACCCTTGCTCCACCACAATCTGAAGCCCTCATTAGTGCAGTTTTTGGTAAGTTTTCATTAAACATCACCTAAATCATCATATTTAAGTATGTACTATGTAGTCCTTCAGCTAAGATGCTACCTGTACATTCCATACGAAGTTAGACTTGGAAAATTACTGAGAGCTCAAGAATGTAACTCCCTTTATATAATGGGTTTAAATTCCTTAGTTAACAATTCACCACTAAGTGACTGGTTTTCAGAAATGTAGCCCTGTCACTCTATAAGGATTTATATTCATACCTGTTCACTGTTCCCTGCACTAGCAAGAAAGTGCCAGGAACAAAGAAAGAAAGGCTGTATTTCCTCACATCCATTCTCTACCCATCATTTGTAATGCACTGAAACCACAAACCCCAATCCAAAACCAGGCCCAAAAACCTTTCCATGGTTTCCACTGGCTGCTTCTAACAACCTGACAGAGTTCACTGACAGCATGTTACCCCCCCTATATACTACACTGCTCCAATTCATCCTACCCCATGGACACCTTACATCCTCCTGCATGTTTGGGCACCAAACACTTAAAATCTTTTTCACTCCATCCTTCCATCTCCAGTTTGGTCTACTTCATAATGTACATAAAAAACAATATCCACTTTCTTCTTTATCTTTCATAATGACTTCACCTGCTGAAGTATCTTGAATAACAACAAAATAAAACTGCATTTCATTCAGCACTAGTAAATGATTCTAATCTCATTTGTATGCCTGCCAAACTAATATGAATATATTTCTGACAAAAGTTTTAAGTGCTGCATTTATATTTCTAAACATAAAAGTATACATTCATAATGAAGCTTATTTTTTTGTGAACATGCATAAAAATGTAATATTTTCAACTTCACAAGTAATGAAAGTGACAGTAAATGCAGTGGGTCTTCTAAAATGTACACTTTGCGATCAAAAGAAAAATCTAAGTGGAACAACATTTCTGGAAACATAAAAAGGCAAATATCATACCTTATCCTGTGCATTTAATTGTGCTCTTTCTTTTTCTCCATCCTGAAGTATTGGTCCACGCCACTGCAAAATCATAACAATACAAGCAGCTCGTCTATCTTCAGCGGAAGGTGACTTGGCTTGGCCCACACGGCAGACACAATGAATTGAGCTCTCATCATCTGCATTTTTCTTGTTCGGATTACCCCCAAGGTCACAGAGAAAGGTCCTATTGGAAATTATACTGCTGATAGGTTTGCAGGCTGCTTTACAAAACTGTAATTTCTCTTAAAAGTTAATCTGCTTAATCAATCTTAAATTTCTTTGTAAATCACATCTTATCAAAATACTTTTCTATGACTGCAAATCTCTTTTAGTATCAGTGATGCTTGCTTAACTGGTATCAAATTCCTATGGTAAAAGACTTAAATAATAATGGAGAAAATATGCTGAGCCTTAATGGAGAAAATATGCTAAGCCTTAACAAAATGCATAGATCGTTTCTCCTAAGGATGTCTATATGACCATCATAAGTCCACTCCCAGATATCTACAACACTTCACTTCCTCCAATTTTTCTCCATTCAAACTTACATCCCACCTAACTTGTCCATTAACCTGGCTGAACCTAATAACCTTGTTTTTATTCACATTTACTCTCACCTTTCTTTTCTCACACACTTTTCCAAACTCAAGTCAAGTTTCTCACTTGAATCAGCCACCAGTGTAGTACCACTGGCGAACAATGATTGACTCACTTTTTTCATGCATATTTGCCATTTCCCATGCTAGCGAGGCAGCTTTAAGAACAGATGACAGCTTTAGAGGGAAAAATCCTCACTTGTCCCTTTCTCTATTTCTTCTTTTGGAAAGTAAAAAAGGATGGGAGGATTCCCAGACCCCACTCTCACCCCTTTTAGTCACCTTCTACGACATGCAGGGATAATATATATATCCACACTTCTTTGCCATACCTTGTGTTAACAAAGCAGCATCAGGAACAGACGAAAAAAGGGCTCATTCACTTATAGAAATTCTTTAACGAAGTAGCATCACGAACAGATGAAGAAAGGACTCATTCACTTACATCTATTCTCTAGTCACGAAGAACACTGTCCCCTATCTACACCTAGGTCCTACAGACCTTTCCTTAATCTTATTCAGCTGCTTCACATGCAATGGTTCAGTCCACTGACACCACACTGACCCATGTTTACCACATGAAAACCAACAACAAACATACAGCACTGATGTGAACTCTTAGAACAATGGCTTTTGTAGAATAGAATGTCAGCATCTCTACAGAAGTCTTCAATCATTCTGTTCCTGCCTACTGGATGTGGAAGGCATCTTGTGTGCTGCAGTAGTTTCATAGACAGGAGGGACTCCTGAGGCAGGATGTAGGTAAAAAGAAAAAAAAAAGGGAGGTAAATGCAAGAGTCCTGGAAAGAGGGGCAAGTATGAAGTCTGTTGGGGATGAGAGAGCTTGGGAAGTGAGTCAGTTGTTGTTCGCTGATGATACAGCGCTGGTGGCTGATTCATGTGAGAAACTGCAGAAGCTGGTGACTGAGTTTGGTAAAGCGTGTGGAAGAAGAAAGTTGAGAGTAAATGTGAATAAGAGCAAGGTTATTAGGTACAGTAGGGGTGAGGGTCAAGTCAATTGGGAGGTGAGTTTGAATGGAGAAAAACTGGAGGAAGTGAAGTGTTTTAGATATCTGGGAGTGGATCTGTCAGCGGATGGAACCATGGAAGCGGAAGTGGATCATAGGGTGGGGGAGGGGGCGAAAATTTTGGGAGCCTTGAAAAATGTGTGGAAGTCGAGAACATTATCTCGGAAAGCAAAAATGGGTATGTTTGAGGGAATAGTGGTTCCAACAATGTTGTATGGTTGCGAGGCGTGGGCTATGGATAGAGATGTGCGCAGGAGGATGGATGTGCTGGAAATGAGATGTTTGAGGACAATGTGTGGTGTGAGGTGGTTTGATCGAGTAAGTAACGTAAGGGTAAGAGAGATGTGTGGAAATAAAAAGAGCGTGGTTGAGAGAGCAGAAGAGGGTGTTTTGAAATGGTTTGGGCACATGGAGAGAATGAGTGAGGAGAGATTGACCAAGAGGATATATGTGTCGGAGGTGGAGGGAACGAGGAGAAGAGGGAGACCAAATTGGAGGTGGAAAGATGGAGTGAAAAGGATTTTGTGTGATCGGGGCCTGAACATGCAGGAGGGTGAAAGGAGGGCAAGAAATAGAGTGAATTGGAGTCATGTGGTATACAGGGGTTGACGTGCTGTCAGTGGATTGAAGCAAGGCATGTGAAGCGTCTGGGGTAAACCATGGAAGGCTGTGTAGGTATGTATATTTGCGTGTGTGGACGTGTGTATGTACATGTGTATGGGGGGGGGGGTTGGGCCATTTCTTTCGTCTGTTTCCTTGCGCTACCTCGCAAACGCGGGAGACAGCGACAAAGTATAAAAAAAAAAAAAAAAAATATATATATATATATATATATATATATATATATATATATATATATATATATATATTATATATTTTTTCTTTTCATACTATTCGCCAATTCCCGCGTTAGCAAGGTAGCGTTAAGAACAGAGGACTGGGCCTCTGAGGGAATATCCTCACCTGGCCTCGTTCTCTGCTCCTTCTTTTGGAAAATCAAAATATATATATATATATATATATATTTCATACCATTCGCCATTTCCCGCATTAGCGAGGTAGCGTTAAGAACAGAGGACTGGGCCTTTGAGGGAATATCATCACCTGGCCCCCTTCTCCGTTCCTTCTTTTGGATATATATATATATATATACCTGTGGAAGGTATTAAGAATATATGGTGTGGGAGGCAAGTTGTTAGAAGCAGTGAAAAGTTTTTATCGAGGAGGTAAGGCATGTGTACGTGCAGGAAGAGAGGAAAGTGATTGGTTCTCAGTGAATGTAGGTTTGCGGCAGGGGTGTGTGATGTCTCCATGGTTGTTTAATTTGTTTATGGATGGGGTTGTTAGGGAGGTGAATGCAAGAGTTTTGGAAAGAGGGGCAAGTATGAAGTCTGTTGGGGATGAGAGAGCTTGGGAAGTGAGTCAGTTGTTGTTCGCTGATGATACAGCGCTGGTGGCTGATTCATGTGAGAAACTGCAGAAGCTGGTGACTGAGTTTGGTAAAGTGTGTGGAAGAAGAAAGTTGAGAGTAAATGTGAATAAGAGCAAGGTTATTAGGTACAGTAGGGGTGAGGGTCAAGTCAATTGGGAGGTGAGTTTGAATGGAGAAAAACTGGAGGAAGTGAAGTGTTTTAGATATCTGGGAGTGGATCTGTCAGCGGATGGAACCATGGAAGCGGAAGTGGATCATAGGGTGGGGGAGGGGGCGAAAATTTTGGGAGCCTTGAAAAATGTGTGGAAGTCGAGAACATTATCTCGGAAAGCAAAAATGGGTATGTTTGAGGGAATAGTGGTTCCAACAATGTTGTATGGTTGCGAGGCGTGGGCTATGGATAGAGATGTGCGCAGGAGGATGGATGTGCTGGAAATGAGATGTTTGAGGACAATGTGTGGTGTGAGGTGGTTTGATCGAGTAAGTAACATAAGGGTAAGAGAGATGTGTAGAAATAAAAAGAGCGTGGTTGAGAGAGCAGAAGAGGGTGTTTTGAAATGGTTTGGGCACATGGAGAGAATGAGTGAGGAGAGATTGACCAAGAGGATATATGTGTCGGAGGTGGAGGGAACGAGGAGAAGAGGGAGACAAAATTGGAGGTGGAAAGATGGAGTGAAAAAGATTTTGTGTGATCGGGGCCTGAACATGCAGGAGGGTGAAAGGAGGGCAAGAAATAGAGTGAATTGGAGTCATGTGGTATACAGGGGTTGACGTGCTGTCAGTGGATTGAAGCAAGGCATGTGAAGCGTCTGGGGTAAACCATGGAAAGCTGTGTAGGTATGTATATTTGCGTGTGTGGACGTGTGTATGTACATGTGTATGGGGGGGGGGGGTTGGGCCATTTCTTTCGTCTGTTTCCTTGCGCTACCTCGCAAACGCGGGAGACAGCGACAAAGTATAAAAAAAAAAAAAAAAAAAAAAAAAAAAAAAAATATATCACCACTACTTGTTATCACCTTCCCATTTGCGCCCTTCACTGAAGTTCCCATTTGCTCCCTTGTCTTACGCACTTTATTTACCTCCTTCCAGAACATCTTTTTATTCTCCCTAAAATTTAATGATACTCTATCACCCCAACTCTCATTTGCCCTTTTTTTCACCTCTTGCACCTTTTTCTTGACCTCCTGTCTCTTTCTTTTATACATCTCCCACTCAATTGCATTTTTTCCCTGCAAAAAATCGTCCAAATGCCTCTCTCTTCTCTTTCACTAATACTCTTACTTCTTCATCCCACCACTCACTACCCTTTCTAATCAACCCACCTCCCACTCTTCTCATGCCACAAGCATCTTTTGCGCAATCCATCACTGATTCCCTAAATACATCCCATTCCTCCCCCACTCCCCTTACTTCCATTGTTCTCACCTTTTTCCATTCTGTACTCAGTCTCTCCTGGTACTTCCTCACACAGGTCTCCTTCCCAAGCTCACTTACTCTCGCCACCCTCTTCACCCCAACATTCACTCTTCTTTTCTGAAAACCCATACAAATCTTCACCTTAGCCTCCACAAGATAATGATCAGACATCCCTCCAGTTGCACCTCTCAGCACATTAACATCCAAAAGTCTCTCTTTTGCACGCCTGTCAATTAACACGTAATCCAATAACGCTCTCTGGCCATCTCTCCTACTTACATAAGTATACTTATGTATATCTCGCTTTTTAAACCAGGTATTCCCAATCATCAGTCCTTTTTCAGCACATAAATCTACAAGCTCTTCACCATTTCCATTTACAACACTGAACACCCCATGTATACCAATTATTCCCTCAACTGCCACATTACTCACCTTTGCATTCAAATCACCCATCACTATAACCCGGTCTCGTGCATCAAAACCACTAATACACTCATTCAGCTGCTCCCAAAACACTTGCCTCTCATGATCTTTCTTCTCATGCCCAGGTGCATATGCACCAATAATCACCCACCTCTCTCCATCAACTTTCAGTTTTACCCATATCAATCGAGAATTTACTTTCTTACATTCTATCACATACTCCCACAACTCCTGTTTCAGGAGTATTGCTACTCCTTCCCTTGCTCTTGTCCTCTCACTAACCCCTGACTTTACTCCCCAGATGGAGTGAGTATTTTGAAGGTTTGTTGAATGTGTTTGATGATAGAGTGGCAGATATAGGGTGTTTTGGTCGAGGTGGTGTGCAAAGTGAGAGGGTTAGGGAAAATGATTTGGTAAACAGAGAAGAGGTAGTGAAAGCTTTGCGGAAGATGAAAGCCGGCAAGGCAGCAGGTTTGGATGGTATTGCAGTGGAATTTATTAAAAAAGGGGGTGACTGTATTGTTGACTGGTTGGTAAGGTTATTTAATGTATGTATGACTCATGGTGAGGTGCCTGAGGATTGGCGGAATGCGTGCATAGTGCCATTGTACAAAGGCAAAGGGGATAAGAGTGAGTGCTCAAATTACAGAGGTATAAGTTTGTTGAGTATTCCTGGTAAATTATATGGGAGGGTATTGATTGAGAGGGTGAAGGCATGTACAGAGCATCAGATTGGGGAAGAGCAGTGTGGTTTCAGAAGTGGTAGAGGATGTGTGGATCAGGTGTTTTCTTTGAAGAATGTATGTGAGAAATACTTAGAAAAGCAAATGGATTTGTATGTAGCATTTATGGATCTGGAGAAGGCATATGATAGAGTTGATAGAGATGCTCTGTGGAAGGTATTAAGAATATATGGTGTGAGAGGAAAGTTGTTAGAAGCAGTGAAAACTTTTTATCGAGGATGTAAGGCATGTGTACGTGTAGGAAGAGAGGAAAGTGATTGGTTCTCAGTGAATGTAGGTTTGCGGCAGGGGTGTGTGATGTCTCCATGGTTGTTTAATTTGTTTATGGATGGGGTTGTTAGGGAGGTAAATGCAAGAGTTTTGGAAAGAGGGGCAAGTATGAAGTCTGTTGGGGATGAGAGAGCTTGGGAAGTGAGTCAGTTGTTGTTCGCTGATGATACAGCGCTGGTGGCTGATTCATGCGAGAAACTGCAGAAGCTGGTGACTGAGTTTGGTAAAGTGTGTGGAAGAAGAAAGTTAAGAGTAAATGTGAATAAGAGCAAGGTTATTAGGTACAGTAGGGGTGAGGGTCAAGTCAATTGGGAGGTGAGTTTGAATGGAGAAAAACTGGAGGAAGTGAAGTGTTTTAGATATCTGGGAGTGGATCTGTCAGCGGATGGAACCATGGAAGCGGAAGTGGATCATAGGGTGGGGGAGGGGGCGAAAATTTTGGGAGCCTTGAAAAATGTGTGGAAGTCGAGAACATTATCTCGGAAAGCAAAAATGGGTATGTTTGAAGGAATAGTGGTTCCAACAATGTTGTATGGTTGCGAGGCATGGGCTATGGATAGAGATGTGCGCAGGAGGATGGATGTGCTGGAAATGAGATGTTTGAGGACAATGTGTGGTGTGAGGTGGTTTGATCGAGTAAGTAACGTAAGGGTAAGAGAGATGTGTGGAAATAAAAAGAGCGTGGTTGAGAGAGCAGAAGAGGGTGTTTTGAAATGGTTTGGGCACATGGAGAGAATGAGTGAGGAAAGATTGACCAAGAGGATATATGTGTCGGAGGTGGAGGGAACGAGGAGAAGAGGGAGACCAAATTGGAGGTGGAAAGATGGAGTGAAAAAGATTTTGTGTGATCGGGGCCTGAACATGCAGGAGGGTGAAAGGAGGGCAAGGAATAGAGTGAATTGGAGTCATGTGGTATACAGGGGTTGACGTGCTGTCAGTGGATTGAATCAAGGCATGTGAAGCGTCTGGGGTAAACCATGGAAAGCTGTGTAGGTATGTATATTTGCGTGTGTGGACGTGTGTATGTACATGTGTATGGGGGGGGGGGTTGGGCCATTTCTTTCGTCTGTTTCCTTGCGCTACCTCGCAAACGCGGGAGACAGCGACAAAGTATAAAAAAAAAAAAAAAAAAAAAAAATATATATATATATATATATATATATATATATATATATATATATACACACACACAAAAATATGAGTGTGACTGTAAATGTAAGAAATATTACAAACTCACATGGTTAAACAAACCTTAATAAATGTTTCATTCCATGTTTAGCTGCATAGTGCAAGGGAGTGTTGTGGCCATGAGACTCACCATAGCTAGCACTGGGATCAAGATTTGCCCGCAGTTCTGGAGAACTCTGAAAAACCTGAGAGATAAATGGATATCAATATTACAGAAAATTTAATATATATGTGAATATAATGCACAGCCTACAAAAAAAGAAAAAACTACCAAGTCTAACCATGACAACTCTGTGTTTTAATAACATCCTGCTGAGAGAGTTTTTGAAAAAACAGATACCTTTCTTAATCTCTAAATTACAAAACAACATCCTTTTATGCTTTATTAGTAGTACATGTGATGAACCCTTGAACATCCAGTTTTTTCCCTTCCCTAAACACTCACTGTTTTGATATCCTAACATATGTCATTCTTATTTATTTTATCTATTTTGCTTTGTCGCTGTCTCCCATGTTTGCGAGGTAGCGCAAGGAAACAGACGAAAGAAAATGGCCCAACCCACCCCCATACACATGTATATACATACACGTCCACACACGCAAATATACATACCTATACATCTCAATGTACACATATATATACACACACAGACACATACCTATATACCCATGCACACAATTCACACTGTCTGCCTTTATTCATTCCCATCGCCACCTCGCCACACATGGAATACCATCCCCCTCCCCCCCTCATGTGTGCGAGGTAGCGCTAGGAAAAGACAACAAAGGCCCCATTCGTTCACACTCAGTCTCTAGCTGTCATGCAATAATGCCCGAAACCACAGCTTCCTTTCCACATCCAGGCCCCACACAAATTTCCATGGTTTACCCCAGACGCTTCACATGCCCTGATTCAATCCACTGACAGCACGTCAACCCCGGTATACCACATCGATCCAATTCACTCTATTCCTTGCCAGCCTTTCACCCTTCTGCATGTTCAGGCCCCGATCACTCAAAATCTTTTTCACTCCATCTTTCCACCTCCAATTTGGTCTCCCACTTCTCCTCGTTCCCTCCACCTCCAACACATATATCCTCTTGGTCAATCTTTCCTCACTCATTCTCTCCATGTGCCCAAACCATTTCAAAACACCCTCTTCTGCTCTCTTAACCATGCTCTTTTCATTTCCACACATCTCTCTTACCCTTACATTACTTACTCGATCAAACCACCTCACACCACACATTGTCCTCAAACATCTCATTTCCAGCACATCCACCCTCCTGCGCACAACTCTATCCATAGCCTACGCCTCGAAACCATACAACATTGTTGGAACCACTATTCCTTCAAACATACCCATTTTTGCTTTCCGAGATAATGTTCTCGACTTCCACACATTCTTCAAGGCTCCCAGGATTTTCGCCCCCTCCCCCACCCTATGATTCACTTCCGCTTCCATGGTTCCATCATTCTTATCCTTATAAAATGAGAGATAAACAGCATAAAAGTAAACATAGCCTCATAATACCCATGGAAAACCTACTCCTCCATTGCTATTAGAAATATGAGAGGGCAAAGTTGTTTTCATGTATTTCAATATCTATTTTTTCTACACGTTGATGGTATGATTACTATTTTGCTTTTATTCCTTTATAAAGAAAATATGCTATCATTATACTTTACTAGAAATTTTACCAGAATCATATATATCAATGCTGTACACATATTTGAAGATTCTGGCAAATCTGGCAATACTGATACAAACTGTGCATTTCCCTCACCTGTAGTTCTGCAAGGTAACTAATAGCAGTGTCATGTGTAGCCATTTGGCACTCATACATACCCCCATCCCTAGCACTACTTAAACTGAATACTTGAAATTATGGAAGGAATTCTAAGTGCAATGATCTTTGTAATGGTAGGCCTTTGTTGTCTTTTCCTAGCGCTACCTCACGCACATGCAGAGGGAGGGGGTTTTCACTTCATGTGTGGCAGGGTGGCGACGGAAATGAATAAGGGCAGACAGTATGAATTATGTACATGTGTATATATGTATAGGTATGTGTGTGCATATATATGTATACATGGAGACGTATAAGTATGTATATGTGCGTGTGTGGACGTGTATGTATATACATGTGTAATTGTTTTTTAAAATTACCAGCTGATACCATCAAACACGGTGTTATCATTGTTAGGTTAGTCCAAGCAAAACTGCCTCAAATTTTAGCAGAAAACCTTCTCCTGCCCCATTTTGGTCGATATGATGCTGAAAGACTTGGCATCCATAAAATCACTCTCCATATGATCTAAAGATAGATCATCATCGTCAATTAATTCAGGATCATCTTCTGCCTGGTCATCTAAATCTAGCTGAAAGCCACTCGATTTCCTTCATAGAAAACTCACAAAAATGTGACCTAATTGGTCTGGCTAGAGGATGTCTGACAGCAGGGAGAAATTATCATGAACTGCCACCCCAACCATCACCCATACTCGGTGCAAGGCCTTGAAATTATGGCACAAAACTTGATGCTAAATATCCATCTAAAGTCGCTGCTCAGCTAGTGTAAATATCTGTGTATGGAGGCATTAAAGGACTAAATATCCATCTTTTTTTTTTTTTTTTTTTTTTTTACTTTGTCGCTGTCTCCCGCGTTTGCGAGGTAGCGCAAGGAAACAGACGAAAGAAATGGCCCAGCCCCCCCCCATACACATGTATATACATACGTCCACACACGCAAATATACATACCTACACAGCTTTCCATGGTTTACCCCAGACGCTTCACATGCCTTGATTCAATCCACTGACAGCACGTCAACCCCGGTATACCACATCGCTCCAATCCACTCTATTCCTTGCCCTCCTTTCACCCTCCTGCATGTTCAGGCCCCGATCACACAAAATCTTTTTCACTCCATCTTTCCACCTCCAATTTGGTCTCCCTCTTCTCCTTGCTCCCTCCACCTCCGACACATATAACCTCTTGGTCAATCTTTCCTCACTCATCCTCTCCATGTGCCCAAACCACTTCAAAACACCCTCTTCTGCTCTCTCAACCACGCTCTTTTTATTTCCACACATCTCTCTTACCCTTACGTTACTCACTCGATCAAACCACCTCACACCACACATTGTCCTCAAACATCTCATTTCCAGCACATCCATCCTCCTGCGCACAACTCTATCCATAGCCCACGCCTCGCAACCATACAACATTGTTGGAACCACTATTCCTTCAAACATACCCATTTTTGCTTTCCGAGATAATGTTCTCGACTTCCACACATTCTTCAAGGCCCCCAGAATTTTCGCCCCCTCCCCCACCCAATGATCCACTTCCGCTTCCATGGTTCCATCCGCTGCCAGATCCACTCCCAGATATCTAAAACACTTCACTTCCTCCAGTTTTTCTCCATTCAAACTCACCTCCCAATTGACTTGACCCTCAACCCTACTGTACCTAATAACCTTGCTCTATTTCACATTTACTCTTAACTTTCTTCTTCCACACACTTTACCAAACTCAGTCACCAGCTTCTGCAGTTTCTCACATGAATCAGCCACCAGCGCTGTATCATCAGCGAACAACAACTGACTCACTTCCCAAGCTCTCTCATCCCCAACAGACTAACTATAATATAAGTGTTTTCCATTACCAGGAAAGTAAGGGATTAAATATCTGCTCTCCTCAGTATCCCTATAAGTGCCACATGTGTACATAGCCATCTACCTCCAGGTTGTGTACGCTCAATAACCTTGCGAAAAATACGTAGAGAGTTCAATGATCTTAGCATAAAGGAGGAACACTTGTGATATGTATCATTTGGTGAAGAAAATATATAGGAAGAACACTTGTGATATGTATCACCTGGTAAAGAAAGTGGAAAAAATCTTGAGAAATGTGAAAAAATAATCCTTCTAACTCTTTCATTTTGTGAAGCCACATTTATGGTTGTCTCCTTAACAAGTGTGGTCTATAAGTACTGGAAAAGTATATAAGAAAGCAAATGGATGACTTTCTACAGAAGGAATTACTTAAGTGAAAGGCAACAGTTTTTGGGAAAGGAGGATGTGTGTAATGAACCTCTTAGATTTCTATGAAAGAGTGAGCTATGTCTCAAACAAAAGGGAAGGCTAAATTGATTGTTTGTGTCTTGACTGCAGGAAAACATTTGAGACCATACTGAAAGGAAGGCTGATCAAGAAGCTGGAGTACTAAACAGGAATATGGGGGGAAACTCATCTGATGGATAGAAGATTATCTTAGTGGGAGGGAACAAAGGGTAAATATCAGAGGAACCTTTCCAAGTGGATGGAGGTTGCTACTGGACTTCCCAAGGGTTCTGTTTTAGGACTGTTAGTCTTCTTGATCTATGTGAATGCCCTGCTGAAGGTATGGATTCCAACTTGAGTATGTTTGCAGATGATGCAAAGGTTACAGGGGAGATGAAAAGTTAGGATTGCATATACTTACAGGGGAACTAGACAGATTCCCGAATTGGTCTGATACATGGTTAATGAAATTCAACTGGAGCAAATGTAAATGATGATGGAAAAGTGAAAGATTTCAATATGATTATCATCTGTCAGGATTTAGGTTTCACAGTTCTGTCTGTGTGAATGACTTAGGTTTCAATAGCATCCCTTTCCCGTCACCAGAGACCCATATGAGGAGAATATTCAAAGAGAAAAGCACTGTCTCCTAACAAATATCAGACATCTTTTAAACATACAGATAAAGAAATATTAAGCTAGCTGTTCATATGCTACATTAGGCCAAAACTAGTATATGTTTCTAAACTTTGATCATTACACCTAATGAAGTACTAAAAGTAAATAGAGATGGTTCAGAGGAAGGCAATAAATATGGTACCAGAATAAAGAAGGAAGAGTAATGGGGAAAGACAAGAGGCTTTAAATTTGCCGACCTTGGAAGAGTGAAGAGTGAGGGGTGACCCGAACACAAACTTCATTTTTTCAGAAAAAAAAATTATGATACAGACAGATCTTCAAAGATGTAGAGATACACAATCAGGGAACATAACATGAAACTGAGTGATAAATTTGCTGAAAAATGCGTAAAGAAGTACTTTTATAGTATAAGAGTGGTGGAGGAATGGAACAGAATGTCTGAGAACATGGTCAATGCAGACAGCATATGTACCCTAAGAGAGTTACAAAGAGGTAATTTCACAGGGTTCAGTTCAAGAGCCATGAGTATTCTTGATCAATGCAAATGATTTGCCTGAAGCCATGGACTCCAACTTGAATATGTTTGCAAGAGGTGCACAGGTTACCAGGGTAGTGAAAAGCAAGTAAGATTGCATAAATCTATTAGGGCACCTAAACAAGACTCCAAAGTTGGTCTAATGTACAATGATGAAATTCAACCCAAGCATGAGGACTTTAAAACCGACATGATCCATAACCTGTTGCCAAAGACCCACAATATGAGAATGGTTTGGGAGACAAAGTGTCGGCTGGCAAATATCAAAATAGCTTTCACATATATGGGTAAGGAGTTATCTAATAACGTTCATATCCTACATAATGCCAAAACTAGGATATGTTTCTAAGTTGAGTCACTGCAACTAAAGAGGGACTATGAGCTAAGAGAAAAGATCTAGATATGTGCAAAAAAATGGTACTAGAATAAAAAGCTGAGATACTGGGACAAGATAGCAGCCTTAAATTTACCCATCTTGGAAGAAAGCCAAGAGAGGGGTAACCCAATCACAACCGTTAAGTTTTCAAAACAGAAAGACAGTAAACAATTCTTCAAGAGATGCTGGGATAAAGCAACAAGAGAACATAGCATGAATTAAGAAATTTGTTAAAAAGATGTAAAGAACTTTTATAGTGGATAAATGGAACAAAATGACTGAGGACTGAGTTAATTTAGAAAGCATCATATATCTAAATAGTCGTATGCATGCAGAGCATGGTAAAGATATGGGGCCTCATAAGTATAAAGCTGCCTCCCTGTACTATACAAATAGGTAATTATTAATAGATAATTACACAAACTGTAAGTACCTTGGGTGATTCATACCTTCCAGGGGGAAGAGTTACATCATGTTAAAAATTCCTAAGGAAATCCATGATTACTGTGACTATTTCTTTTCTAGTGTGCTTATATGAACATTATCTAAATAATTCAATAAACAAATGAATTATTGCATTGCAAGAGGTTTGATGAAGGCAAGTTGCAGTCATACACAAGTTTCTAACAATAATCAAGGAGTACGAGAATGTCAGCAATGTGAAATATATCAGCGGGCTATTCTTTGCGATCATGAGTTTGCTGCTTAATGTATCTCCACCCAATACCATTCAACCTAAAATCCAAAAATAAGTATTAAAGTCTTTAGGCAAATGGCTGGGGCTGATCTGCTGATAAGTAGGCATCATGTGCACTGCACAGTCTATAAGATTCAAGATATATGAATGCCTATTTTTCTGAAAAGAAGTGCAGTAGTCAAGCAAAATAATTTTACATGGAGAATGATATTGGGAATACAAGTTAAGAGAAAGATCAAAGTTCATATTCATTAAGGAATGCCAGTTTTACTACCATAGCATAGATATACTGAAAATCATTCTGATCTATATATGTAGTATAACAAATACTGTTTGCTGCATATTTGGGGGGGACTTAGCCTATACTAAGATAAAAATTCTGAGATAAAAAAAATGGCAAAGGTAATACAGGCAAATAAAAGAGCTGAGAAAGATGTAAAAAGCATATCTAAGTGAAGTGAGCAAAAAAAGGTTTCCAAAAGTAAATATGGATGAATCCAAGATGTTCAGTAATACCTTAACCCTTTATCAAATATTGTATGCTACCTGATTCTCCTTCATGAGCATATCTGTTAATAAAATGTACTGCCAATTAAAATGTAGTGGAGCATTACCTGCATAGCAGCAAATTCGTCGCCATGTTGAAGATATTTTTTGAACTTTGATGAGGCACTTCCCATTCTCTTCTCTACTCAGGGCAGTCCTGCTGCTTGCCACTAACCTCTGCAAGCACCCCACCACAGAGTCACAATCTTCTTAGGAACATCCCTCTCTTGCCCGCTGAAAATAAATGGCTGGTGAAATCAAAACATATCTGGGTAATATGACGTCATAACAGCACATTTTGTATGAGAAATTAAGACTCAATTCAGCAAGTTTAAAACTGTTTACACATAATCAACAATGACTCACACATCCTGTCTTTAGCTGTAATGTACAATGTGCGAAACTAGGGATAACCATCCAAATCCAAGCCCTATAGATTACTTGATCACTTCACACACCCTGGTCCAACCCAGTGACAGCACATCTCCCCCCATATATCATAATGTCCCAATTCACTCTATCCAATACATACATCTCATCCTCTTGAGTGTTCAGGCCCCACTACAGCCATGCTGCCTTTAATCAATTTTTCTATCTCTTACTCAAAATTTCTGAGTGGTGAAGAAAATAAAACTACAAAGATCCATAACTTAAACTGTGCGAGTCATGATTCGAATTCTAACAGCACCCTCAACAAAATGTCATAATTCATAATTACAGAACTCAAGAGATGGCTGACTTGGCATAAGTAAACTAACAACATGGAGGACCCAACAACCAGGATAACGATGCAGATGAATTAGAGTAGTATCATGAAATCTATGGGGAAAACTTCCAACAAATATATCAAATAGAAGAAACATTACAATGCAGAAAATGATAATGTACTGAGTAGACCAAAATTCATAACTCACAATAAAAATGCACAAAATGCAGGAATGGGTGATGTCAAGGGGAAGATGAGAAAGTGTGACTCATGTTTGTCTGGAGAGTGTGGTTTTAGATAAATGTATGTCTAGTGAGGTGGGGTTTAATAATGAGTTAGGACCAGTTCTTTTGTGTTTATCAGGTCATTTTAATGAGTAGGTGCTTCGTCAGCAATATGTGTGATGAGGGTTGGGGGATCTGTGAGTTCAAGTTGCTGAACTGTGATGTACAGGTAAGCTTTTTATTTCTACTTCGGGGTGATGGTCAGTTATGGAATGGTTTGGGTGGGAGGGGTCTACAGCTACTGCAAAGAACTGAGTTCAAGCATGTTGAGGTGGGACTGTACAGGGAGGATCATGTTTCACTGTGTAAGTATGAGTATTTGTAGTTACTAAACAGCCACTCTTGGTTCTGAGTGCTCAATTTTGTGAAGATTTCAGCTTTATGTTTGCTTATGAGAAGGAGCAAAACAGGCAGGTGAGGCATAGTTAAGAGAAAAGAGGATGAAATGTCTAGAGAATACTAAGGATTTCTTCACCTTGTCCAAATCTAGTGCCAGTTAGTGTTCTAAGGATATTTAGTTTCTGTGTTGCTTTATTGTTGCTGTTATTGCTGAGGGGTGTGAATGTAATGTCTGTGCCATTTATGATCCTTAGAATGGTTGGTGCTTTGTTTAGTGGAAGTGATTGTCCAATCAACATGACTGGAGGGTCTAAGTTGATTCATGACTGTCTGGGGTTATTCTAAAGACTAATTAAAGACTTCTGTGGCGACGCAGACATTCTGTTCTGAATGAGCCAATGTCCTAAATTTCATAACATAATACTGCATGTTTGTTGATGTTAGTGTTGTGTTAAGGTGTTGTGATGTGACTCTGATTTTGAAGGCATATGGAAGGAATCATCATGCTGTGTCAAGGAGGAAGAGACTGAAGGGAGTTGGTGAAAGAGTTTGGGGGTTTAGACGTGAAGCCATTGCTCATGGTTCTGGCACTGGTACTTGTCATTATGCAACAGTTTCACAGTATCGGTGGTGGTTTAAGATGGTCCATTTAATTTTGTTCTTATCAATGTTGTGATGGATGATGTGTTAATTGTGTTTAGAACAGTGGTGGTAGGTGGCAGGTAACTGTGTTTGCTGTGACAAGGAGGAGGTAATGTTATAGTGATGGGGAGGGTTCCAGTGGTGCTGTTAGCGATGTTGGTTTGCCAACGGGTAGGTAGGGGCAGCAATAGGGACGGTGGTAAAGATATGGCAAATAAAAAAAATCTTGACGACGGTGAGAATTATGGTGGTGGGGAAAGTAATGGCAGTGTCTATGGTGGGAACAATGAAAGGTAGCAAGTGACGGTTATAGGTGGAAAAGAGGTAGATGGTGGTGGTTGGAATCCAGGGTAGATGGTGATAAGAGACTGTCATAGAAGGTAGAGGAACTGATGTACTTTAGCGGTGATAACAGACTTCAGTGGAAGTGGCGGTGGTGAAACGTGGTAGTTAAGTGGTAGGTGGTAGTAGTGATACCTGTAAAAAGTTGGTGAAAGGTGGCTACAGGTGGTTGTGGCTGAAAGTGGCATTATTGTTAATGATAATATGCCAGGTCGTGGTGAGGAGATGGCGGTGTTGGGATAGATGGTGGTGGATGGAGTAAATGGTGATGACAACAGTTGCTGATGTTAGTAAAGGTGGCGATTATTGTCTTCGTGTAAGTGGCAGTGATGAAAGAAAGTAGGAGATATTGTGTAAGTGGCAGTGATGAAAGAAAGTCAGAGATATTGTGTAAGTGGCAGTGATGAAAGAAAGTCAGAGATATCGTGTAAGTGACGGTGATGAAAGAAAGATAGAGATATCGTGTAAGTGGCGGTGGTGAAAGGCAGAGATATCGTGTAAGTAGCGGTGGTAAAGAAAGGCAGATATATCGTGTAAGTGGCGGTGATGAAAGAAAGGCAGAGATTAAGTAGTGATTCCGAAAGGTAGCCACCGTGATAGCTTGTGGCACTGCTCTTAAGGACAAGGATATTAGTGGTTGGGGGGGGGGTCTGTGGCAGTGCTGGTACTAGTGAATAAATATATATATATCTGGGGAACCTACTGATAGATGATAAATTTATGAAACCTATGACTATTGTGCATATAAGAAAATACAATGACACCTCTAACTATTATGCATATATGAAAATACAATGAGATCTGTGACTATCATGCATACATGAAAATGCAGACAAAAAAAAAAAAAAACCACCAGAATACAACTGTTAGCAACACAAACTGATTATCATTACCTTCAAGGGGAACGGCGAACCTAGCACCGCATAAATCACCAGAAAACTTTCCATCATGATCCAAAGAGTGTTCACACGTGAAATGTACAAGCGAAGCTATCCTCAGAAGCGATGCACAACTGAGGCCCAAAGAACGTACAGCAAGTGGACAACCTACGCCCGCACATTTCACGCAGACCCAAGGACAAAGTAATGGTATGCCACACACCTCCAAATAACTAATTATTCTATCTTTTTCGTATCAGTAATGATTCTTTTAAATAATGTTTAGTAAATCTTTTATACTTTCTAGTTTTCTTCACTTCTGGTACAATTTTTATCAATCAAACTGACAAAGAACCGTAAAAATAGCAACATATGAAGTTGCCAATAACGTTAAATTAAGTGATCTTTTGCATCCCAGATAGTAATAGTGTGTGTGTGTGTATATATATATATATATATATATATATATATATATATATATATATATATATATATATATATATCATATTCATACTTTGTCGCTGTCTCTCTCGTTAGCGAGTTAGCGCAAGGAAACAGACGAAAGAATGGCCCAACCCACCCACATTCACATGTGTATATACGCCCACACACGCACATATACATACCTATACATTTTAATGTATACATACACAGACAAATACATATATACACAGGTATATATTCACACTTGCTGCCCTCAGCCATTCCCGTCGCCACCCCACCACGCATGAAATGGCACCCCACTCTCCCCGCACGTGCGAGGTAGCGCTAGGAAGACAACAAAGACCACATTCGTTCACACTGTCTTTAGCTGTCTCTCATTCTCCTCACATCACCACTACTTGTTACTACCTCCCCATTAGCCCCCTTCACTGATGTCCCCATTTGTTGTCTTACGCACTTTATTTACCTCCTTCCAAAACATCTTTTTGTTTTCCCTAAAATTTAATGATACTCTCTCATCACAACTCTCATTTGCCCTCTTTTTCACCTCTTCCACCTTTCTCTTGACTTCCTGCCTCTTTCTTTTATACATCTCTCAGTCATTTGCACAATTTCCCTGCAAAAATCGTCTAAATGCCTCTCTCTCCTCTTCCACTAATAATCTGAGCATAAGAAAGATCATGAGAGGCAAGTGATTTGGGAGCAGCTGAGTGAGTGTGTTAGCAGTTTTGATGCACGAAACCGGGTTAGAGTGATGGGTAATTTGAATGCAAAGGTGAGTACTGTGGCAGTTGAGGGAATAACTGGTGTACATGGGGTGTTCAGTGGTGTAAATGAAAATGGTGAAGAGCTTGTAGATTTGTGTGCTGAAAAAGGACTGGTGATTGGGAATTCCTGGTTTAAAAAAAAGATTTACATAAGTATACGTATATAAGTAGGAGAGATGGCCAGAGAGCGTTATTGGATTACGTGTTAATTGATAAGCGCGTGAGAGACTTTTGGATGTTAATGTGCTGAGGTGCAACTGGAGGGATGTCTGATCATTATCTTGTGAAGGCGGAGGTTAAGATTTGTAGAGGTTTTCAGAAAAGAAGAGAGAATGTTGGGGTGAAGTGAGTGGTGAGAGTAAGTGAGCTTGGGAAGGAGACTTGCGTGAAGTACCAGGAGAGACTGAGCGCAAAATGGAAAAAGGTGAGAGCAAATGACGTAAGGGGAGTGGGGAAGGAATGGGATGTATTTAGGGAAGCAGTGATGGCTTGTGCAAAAGATGCTTTTGGCATGAGAAACGTGGGAGGTGAGCAGATTATATATATATATATATATATATATATATATATATATATATATATATATATATATATATATATATATATATACAAAATTATCCCTGGGGATAGGGGAGAAAGAATACTTCCCACGTATTCCCTGCGTGTCGTAGAAGGCGACTAAAAGGGAAGGGAGCGGGGGGCTGGAAATCCTCCCCTCTGGGTTTTTTTTTTTTTCTAATTTTCCAAAAGAAGGAACAGAGAAGGGGGCCAGGTGAGGGTATTCCCTCAAAGGCCCAGTCCTCTGTTCTTAACGCTACCTCGCTATCGCGGGAAATGGCGAATAGTATGAAAAAAAAATATATATAGACAAAATACATATACAGTGCTAAAACTACAAGAACTAAACAACCGACCTCCCAACTCAGTCTTAAACTCCAATCCACTGAAACATACATTAGAAACCACACTCCCTAGACAAACATGAATCACATTCTCCCGCTTACGTTCTGCACATCACTGCAAACACCGTTTCAACATATCCAAAAACCCTTCATGCCTACGATGCAACTCTCATAAAGAAGACACCGAGCACCTAATACTCCGGTGCCCTACACTCTGAACGTACACGCACACACAACACAGCACTTTATGACCTGTGGTCCAGACAGGTGGATGTGGCCACAGTGCTGAAGGAGCCTCAGAAGAAGGGACTCCTAAGGGAGGAAGGTTCTGGGAGCGTTGATGAATGTGTGAAAGGCGAAAAAATTATCTCGGAGAGCAAAAATGGGTATGTTTGAAAGAATAGTTGTTTCAACAATTCCATATGGTTGTGAGGCATGGGTCATAAATAGGGTTGTGCGGAAGAAGGTGGATCAGTTGGAAATGATACGTTTGAGGACATTATGTGGTGTGAAGTGGTTTGATCGAGTAAGGAAAGGGTAAAAGAGATGTGTGGTAATAAAGTGTGAGAGAGAGCAGAATAGGCTGTGTTGAAATGGTTTGGACACATGGAAAGAATGAGAGGAAAGATTGACAAAGAGGATATGTGTCAGAGGTGAAGGGAACAAGGAGAAGCGGGTGATCAAATTGGAGGTGGAAGGATGGAGTGAAAAAGATTCTAAGCGATCGGGGCCTGAACATGCAGAAGGGTGAAAGGCGTGCAAGGAACAGAGTGAACTGGAACGATGTGGTATACCGGGGTCGACGTGATGTCAAAGGATTGAACCACGGCATGTGAAGCGTCTGGTGTAAACCATGGAAAGGTCAGTGAGGTCTGTGTGGAAAGAGAGCTGTGGTTTCTTTGCATTTCACATGACAGCTAGAGACTGAGTGTGAACGGATGTGGCCTTTTTGTCTGTTCCTGGCGCTTCCTCGCTGGAGAGAGAGAGAGAGAGAGAGAGAGGGGGGATGCTATTTCATGTATGTCGGGATGGCGACGAAATGGATGAAAGCAGTATATTTACATGTGTATATATGTATATGTCTGTGTATATAGGAGAATTTTCTGGTGAGTTCCTGATTAAGATATTCTTTATTGTATTATTGTTACTAAAGGCAACATTTACGTTAAAGGATTTAAGCAACATGGGAAGTAAAGTAAAATTATTAGTAAAAGGGTCCAACTCTATTAAATGATTCTTTGCTAACTTAAGGGATTTATCAATGAAAGATCTAGGGTACTTTAACTTAGATCCAACAGAATATATCTTTATTGATAAATCCCTTCATATAAATCAATACTACCCATTACTCACCTTTCTCCATATACCCTCTCTAAAGACACAATCATCCAACCCTAAATGAATCCTACTCTCCTCCCTGCATCCTCCCCATCAACATCAACACTGCCCATCCTTTAATCCTCCCAACAGTTCATATCGTTTATTACTCAACCGTACCACAAATATCCAATCATAGACCAAAATGTCTACATTGGAAATTGGGTGAGTCGACCAAATATATCGATGAAGCTGAAGCAAAGCTACTTAAACAACTTTCAGCTCTTGTCTTGAGTATGACTCACAAAATGAAGGAAAACATCTCATTGATATGAGGAAAATCAAAATTCAAGGACAATTTGAAGAAGTGTGTATGAGGGTGCGCTGTCGTATCTGATGACATAAAGCATTAAAAATTGTTGCTATATTTTCTAAAAGTCAAGAATGAAAAAAAAAAGTAAGGCATTAACATCATATCGTGAAGGGGAAACAATGTAGATCCTACACAACACATACTACGAACTGGCCAATCAATGCATTTCCCCCCAAGGCATCCAGTTAACTATGGGGTAAGTGGATCGCCTCTAAATTTATGTGATTTTCCGCTTTAAACTAATTTACAGTCAACTCAGAGAATGATTTCATGTTTTCAATATTGTACCACACTTCGGGTGAATTTTAGCGATTATGTGTTTCTCAGTTTTGGCAACAATAGTTGGACAAGAAGCGTCCAATAAATTGGTTGGAACTGCAAGGTGATGCTGAGTCTCTTCTCTAAATCAACAAGGAATTGTCACTCCGTGTGAGTGAAAAAAAAAAGACATCAGGGATAATTAGTGTAACGGTAAGGGAACTTGTGATGCTCACTGGTAAATACACAACATTCCGCAAGAACGTAAAATCTGAACGCATCCTGATGAAAAGTAGTTGGGTTACAGACCGCAGTAGGACATCAGCACTCTCTACGTCGTATACATGCAAATGTAGTCGGTAATACAGTTATTAGGTGTGGTCGTCAGTCATACGTTCAGTATATTTTAGCCATGTGACTGACCTTCACGTACCACTACCTGGTACACCCTATGAATACTACAAAACACTTCCCATAATCAGTGGTAGCTTTACCTCTTTTACATTAAGGTAGGAAATTACTTTTGTCTCCTTTTCTTAAAACACAAATTTTTTCGTAGTTTTTCCTGGCCAAACAAGGGGGCAAACAAACTGCGTTTCACGGTATAACATTTACGTTTGTTTTTCTGGACAAGTTTCGCTATCCATCAATGTGAAATGATATGTTACGCATACCCTGCTTTCTTTTGTAGCTCAGTCACCATCTAGAAAAAAAAGGATTAACAAATAACATAATGACACACAGCAGCATAGAATGACATACATACACAATAGATTCTTATATCACAAAGTCACATTAGACAAAAACACTCAAGAACTCACATTAAACACATTCTCATCATTTAGTGTGTACGCACGTTCATGCAAGTAAAAGTCAGCATTAAGCTAAAGCACACATTGCGCGCGTACACTTACGTACAGAGAGAATCAATTACAAAGCTAGCTTGGGGCTTAAATGTGCGTTAGGACAACCACAACTCTCGGTAGGATGCTGAAGTACTCATCAATTCATACCACCACATAAAGTTACCAGACCTTACTGTGGATAATACCTAAGAACTAAACTGAGGTGGTGGCAGTGGGAGTAACAGATGATGGAAGAAAAAGCAGCTGGGATGGTGGCAGAGGTGGTAATGTTAAGTAGTGGTGACCACAGAGGTGACAGACAGGATGGTACACTGTGGCAAAGTGGATGGCACATGTGGTTGCAAGTTTGGTAATGGTGGAAGTGGTGAAAGTACTGGTGGTGGAGGCAAGAGATTGTAAGGGGGGGGGGGGGTAGCAGCGATGGGACAAAGGGTGGAGATTGTGGTGATGTAAAGAGGGGTGGCAGAGATTGTGAAAGAAGTGCTTGCAGGTAACTTCAAGATCAATAGGAACCTGCCTTGACTCAAGGGGAACAAACGTGGAGAGTCTTAATGAAATCTATCCACAAGTGAAGTTGTGCAAAAAAAAAAAAAAAAATAGTTCAAATATGCAGCAGTGACCCTAATCTTTGACCTCAAAATCAAAACGGAGCTTCCGTGCCCCAATACACACACGTCGTCGTAATGAAATTCGTCCAATGGAATTGAGGATTTGCCTCCCCCCCTAAAAAAAAGTGGCAGTATCCTTGACCTCTGCCCCTTTTCACTTCAGTATCAATAGGGACCTTTCCAGTCCTAAGGTAAACATGCACACTAAGTCCACAGCAGAGACATAAAAAACATCTCTAAGATCAGCCCAAACTGCAGCAGTGAACCTGATCTTTGATCCCAATATCAATAGCATTTACCTCCCCCCCCCCCTTGTCAATGTCGTGTAAAATTTAGGTTAGGGTGACCTACTTTTGGAGGAAAGCCCAAGAGCTCTCGTACAAAGTTACATAACCGTGCATCGACTACTGTAGCTGAGGAATGGACGTGGACCTAAAACCAGTCTTTGAAGCGTAAAATGTAGGTCTGTGCGACCTACATTAGGTGGGATGATGAAGAACTCATTATTATGCGTTGTAAATGAAGTTTCATGAATAGACACAAAGAAAGTGTGGCTAAGCTCAACTCGGACAATTATATTAAACAATGACGCGTGAAATGTAGGTCTGGAAGAGCTAATTCTTGTGAGACGTTAAAGTAATAATCAGGATGCATCTATTTGATTACATTGACAGTACATAAAAAAAAAAGTTGTCAAAATAGACCCAGACAAATTTAGACGCGGAAACGTACGCGTAAGCAAAGAATACAAGGTCCTCCTCTAGTTCATACATACGAGCTAAAACGCGCATACGTACAGTCAGGCATGGTATTTCCATGTGGCAAGGGTCCTGACACAAAATCTGCAGGAATTACTGTGGCTTCGGAGAAATGAACATGAAAACATGACCTTGCGAAGGAGGGTGCCCATCCCCCCCCCCCCCGCCCTTTGGAAAAAAATCTGATGGCCAAACATTCACTGAGTTAAAGGTAACACATCCATAAAACACACCTGTAGAAATATAACGAATAGATTTTTCGGGTAATTTGATGTGAATGTTCGTATACAACCTTGGTAATAAACGATAATGGTTATGTTCATTCAACAAGAGAATTTCATTTCCAAAAGGGGAACTTATGCCCCCACTGGCTGTTCCCGTATATTTTTTTCTTTACACAAGTGATTTTACGAATATATTTTGATAGTGCTGGAAGCTTACTTCTCCAGCCTTTTGTGTACAGCTATATTTTTTTAGTTATCGTTCTAACGTTGCGAGCTGTTGATTACAATGGACCACCAACAAAAAGAGCATTAAAATCATGATTTTCTTGGACAGGAGCTAATATCTAGACACAGGAAGTGTTCTCTTCGAAAACCACAAATACCCGAGCACTGGGGTGGGGAAATAATCAGACGCAGGTTTCCGACACGGGAGTTACCCTGAACCACCACGCAGCCTTGAATGCCTTGTGGATTCCCAGTTTGTTTTCCTTTATTTTCTTGATGCGTTCTCTGTACGTGTACACAGCAACAGTCCTTACAAGGCACAGGCTGGTCAGGATACTCTTCTGTAACCTATCCAAACATATTTCATGATCAGGCTTTCCGGATTTTTTTTTCAGCTTCCTGACAACCCTACACTAGTGTTCACAGCTCAGGCCTACATTTAAACCGACCACATGTCTATACAACAGATGTGAACACTTTGGTCCTGTACAATAAGCTTAGCCTACCTGCTTTTGCTTTTCACTTGATATTCTGGTCTTCCATGTCGTCACGTTCAGTAAGGCTGAATTCAACTGAGGAACAAATAATTGCAGCGCAAGATTATGGTGTGAGTAAACTTAACGGTAAGGAAATCTTGACCGTACATTTATGTAATCTTTTTTTAATCACCACTTCACCTATGTTGGTTGTGCTGACAGCAAAATTAGCTATGATGTTACATCAACAATGATAAATACAAATTACTGTTCCTAAGCTACAGCATGCCTAGTAATAAAAGTGTGAATAACGCAGTAGTAGATTGTAACGACAAACGAATCAGTAAACATTATACAAACGCGGACAGCCTTGTCTCAAGGTCATTTCCGTGCTCCTACCAACAGCTGCTCATCCTGATCCACTATGTCGTGGATATTGCCATAACGGCGTTACCATACTCGTCACTTACGCCTTTTAACCTTCGGAAGTTTCATATGGAAAGTAAATTCTTATATAAACGTGATAAGACACTCGTTTACATCATTCAGTTTCTGTATCTGATAAAACCTCTCACAAAAACACGACGGTACGGGAATTCTTACCTGATGGTAACGAAATGGCAATACTTTTGTAAGGTATCATATTCAGTTGGTTGGTTTTCTTTCCTGAATCTGAACGAATCATTGATGTCATCTTATAAATAACTTCTGTTATCAAGATAAGGAAGTTCGATTAGTTTTAACCATTGGAAAGCAGACTAAAACCATTGGAAGGCAGACATTTTAATAATCCACAACTTTTTAAAAACACAACAGAACCCACATTGATGAACTTTATTTCGAACACGATCAAAGTAGGATAACATACATCGTTTGAAGAACAAATTGAACATTCTAACTGTAGACAGTTATGGCATTTTAATAACGTACATAAAGTCTGAGGAACTTACTCAAACCACCGCCACATCAAATAATATGTATTTACATACATTTAAGGCAAAACTACAATAGTGCGCATCACACCTCAACAGACTTCTCAGTCCCCATAAGTGTGTAACTCCGTTCCCGAATAGAAGGCGAAACAACAAAAATATACAATCAGACAACCAAAATTCCACACAAATAAACACAGTAGCCATCCACTAGGTAGGTACAACCGCCTGATTAGTGAGGGTTAATAAAACGGTAGCTCACTGATCCAACACTACAGCAGCTGTTATATCCCCTTCTTGGCCAAAGTTACAATCATTTCTTACTGCCTCACACACATTTGCGTTGTTAACATTCACTCGTAAATTTTACTGTTCGCCAAGCCCTAGCCCAACCTGGTGGCATTATCTCTGCATCGGTATAGTTTATGGGCTTAAGCATCACGTGTAGAGCTGTTTCTTCCAAGTGTGCATTACATGGTTACACACTCGAACACTGGGGGCCTCACAATTGTAAACCCCCTTCTAAGACATAAGCATGGAGATCAAACGCACAGAAATCAATTGTAAACTCCCCCTTCTATGACATAAACATTAGATCAAACGCACAGAAATCACATGCACATTAAATCTTCAACAAGTACACGCAATTGTAAAGAGAAACGAAACAGTAGGAAATTCAAGTTCCTTGAATGTGTACTAACCATTTTGTATTAATCTGTATCAGACGTCACTAAGGTTACAGGTGTGGATTATGCTTACGTATCATAAAACCCGGAGCAAATAATACATTTTTGTTGTAATAGTACCTACGACAAACTATTGCCGTGATTAATAAGGCAAGCGCGCAGCTTTTCATGTGTGGCGGGGTGGCGACAAGAATGGATGAAGGCATCAAGTATGAATACGTATATATATATATATATATATATATATATATATATATATAATATATATACGTTGAAATGTATAGGTATGTATATGTGCGTGTGTGGGCGTTTATGTACATGTGTATGTGGGTGGGTTGGGCCATTCTTTCCTGTTTCCTTGCGCTGCCTCGCAACGCGGAAGACAGCGACTAAGTATAATGAAATCATATATATATATATATATATATATATATATATATATATATATATTATCCCAAGCGATATGGCAAGGACAAAATATGCCCAATCATGGCCATCTAACATGAAAGGAGAACGGGTGCGAAAAAGAATGAGGCATTAACAGGAACTCCTCAGATGCTTAGATACCCACTTCTTAAAGGTAAAATGGTTATTGGAAAAGGGGAAGATGAAAGAAAGTGTCCCGTAGCCTCGCCGTTCAAGGGAGGAAGGGAGCATAATGGTAAACCGCATCTGGTTGTTCTCTTCAAGGAAACTGAAAAGTATCAGCCAGACGTGAATGACGGTTCCAAACCTTGATGGCAACGGCAAATGCAGACACCACCAGAACAGTGGCCAAAATAACTGCTGTGTTAGAAGGTTAACAGGATCATAGCAGTCTGTGAAGGATGGTTGAAGAGTGGTGGTGCCTGAAGAAATAATAAGGGAGTTTTTCATTTTACCTGACTGATAAAGAGATGCATGAACAACTTCAAATATGCAAGTACTCCAGCCTGACGTAAGACCCTCATAGATATGATGCAGAAACTCACAAGAGAAATAATTAAGGCACATATACAACACCTCCAGCATTTGGGAAACATTTCGTAATGCTGATTATCTGGTGCTTTCAAAGTAAAGAGGAGGATATGGTTATGCCCAAAATGATTTTGTTCTTGATGGGATTAACTGTGTTCTGAAATTTAGAGGGAAATGAAAGACATTTAGCACAAAAAATAGCAGAAATTGCATTTTAGCACAATGTGGCCAAGTTTCTGCCTCCTTATTCTGAGGTATTACACAGGTCTTAAAAGATGTGTTCAGTATGAGAAACAGAATGAGTATTAAAATAATGGGAATAAAACTTCACTGAAGTGTAGTATGTGGAATCAGCATAAGAGTGAACAAGGTTCTTGTTGAAAAGATTTATGGAGAAAAGAAAAAAAGAAAAGACTAAGCAAGAAGATAGAATCCTGTGGGATGTGGGACACCATTACTGACAGAACAAGAGGGGAAACTTTTCCATTCACTACTGCATTGGACTAACTAGAAGGAAGCCATTTCCTGCTTAACAGAGCTTTTTTTCTCAGCTGACACACACCTTGCTTTATTATATCAATAGTGGATTCATCTGGTATAGTTTTTTTAGTCATTCATTAAGATTTTTTCTTATATGAATGTTTCTGTAATCATCTCAAGCAGGATTCTTGTTTTACTTGACAGTACTTTACATAACCTTTCCACCTTTCTCAAAGGACTTTTACTAATCATCTCTTGGTGTTTTCTATGGTATTATTGCAGATTTAATTTGTTTCCTTCATGGTGCAATGCTTTTAGCTTGAGCACATAGATTTTGTTACCCTTAATCTGTTATCAAGCGTACATTATGTATATTTTTGTTCTTTCTAGGCTGTAGAGATCCAATTATTTTAGTCTAATGATAATTCTTATGATCCAGTCCCTTGATTTTGCTTGTGAAATGTTTCTAGATTCTTTCAAACAAGTTAATTTCTTGCCTTGATGGTAACCATTCAAAACAGCAATATTCAAGTTTACTTTTTATAAGGATATTTAATGAGCTTGGCGGTATGAACCTCCTCCGGTATCAGTCTTATTCCATATCTCATGAACTTACAGTACTTATTGTATAGTTTTTAATTATTGTATTTATGTTTAGGTGAATTACGAAAATTTGGGGAAGTGGAATATTTTAGATATGTGGGGGTTGGCATGGCAATGAACTGAAGTATCAAAGGGTGGGAGAGGGTATGAAAATCTTGGAAACATTAAAGAATGTGCTTAAAGAAAAGTCAGTAGCTGAGAAGGCAAAAATGTATATGTCTAAAGGTAAAGTACTCCTAACAATGTAGTATGGTTGTGAGGAAAGAGTCAGAGATGAGAAAGTGCAGTGGGGGGGATGGATGTATTGAAAATTAAATGTTTGAGGGCAGTATGTGGTGTGAGGTGGCTTTATCAAGTAATTAAAGAGTAAGAGAGAGGTGTGGCAATAAGAAAAGCATGTCAAGAAAGAAGAGGGTGTGCAGAAATGGTTAGGATATATGAAGAAAATGAGTGAGAAGAGGTTGACAAAGAGGATATATGTGTTAGAAGTGGAGGAAACAAAGAGAAGGGGAAGACAAAATTGGGGATGGAAGGATGGAGTTAAAAGGATTTTAAGTCTCTGGGGTCTGAACATGCAGGAGGATGAAAGGCATGCATGGGATCAAGTGAATTGGAGCACTGTAGTATACAGGGGCCAACATGTCAATGGACTGAACTATGGTATGTGAAGTAGCCAAGGGAAACCATGGAAAATCCATGAGGCGAGTGAATCCACGTAAGCGAGTGAATGAGGCCTTTTCTTTATGTTCTTAGTGTTACCTCACTAATGTGGGATATGGCAAACAAGAATGAAAAAGAAAAAAATTACTTTTTTCATACAGAGTTTGTGTAAGTTTCAGCACCACAAACAAACCAGTTTCTCCTCAGTTGAATTGACTTCCATCACTAATATAGACTTCACAGGAAATCCAACCAGGCTTTCTTAAGCTGGAGCTGATAAATCCTCAAATAATGTGTACAAGAGGAGTAAAAAAATATCATATATTTTTCTTTCAAATATCTGCAGCAACAGCCTGAGATTAACCTGAGCTGTGGGGGTGGAAGACCCCAGAGGACTTCACCAAGTATGCAGCAAAGATGGTAGTTTCTTGATAATTACAATAACTTTCCTTCTGCAAGGCAAAACAATTAATGATGAAATAATAAAGTACAAAAAAAGTAAATGTATGTCTTATTTTTTCTTTGAACATAAGAATACAATTTTGAGTAGTCATTCAGGAGGGTGAGATGCAAGCATTGGAAAAAATGAATTGATTACATGTCGTATATGAGAATGAAGCACTGTCACTGGACTGAGCCAAAGCACAAGAAACTGTCATTATATACAATGGAGTAGTTTGGTGCTTAGCTGTGGATGACAGGCAATAGTTTCAGCAAATTATATATGATGGCCAGAAAGTGGATGTGTGTAAGTGAGGTCATTTTTTTTCTTAACACTATCACACTCAAGTATATAAACATATAAAAATATGTGGTTATTTACATGCTGCTTATATTCATTTTTCATTTTTTTACATTTTGCTGATGCAAAATAAGCATAAGGCAGTAATAATTCACTTTTTTTGCACCATCTTATCAAAGCTAAGTTATTCTCTGAAGAATAACTCCACAGAATGATTGATCTGATACTTCAAATGAGAAATCTGAGAAGGCAAAATAATTTCCACAACAAATTAGTGCACTATACCTCATCCAGTGGTTTCAAGTGATCCCCTCAAAGCCCAGAGGTATTTGAAGATCAAGAAAACCTTGGGTTGTTAGAAAATGAATATCACAGAAATATGGCAATCTAACCATGTGAAACCAAACTCAACATATTCAAGGATTGTCCATCCTAGCATATATTAGATTAGTTTTATTTGTTAGAGTTATATTGCAAGAATGTTTCTTGCCCTATTTAGGTGGAAAGAAGACTACAACAGCATGAAAGACCTTAAGGAATCACTGAAAATGCTGAGGAAAATATTCCTTGGATAGGGATGCTCACAAACTTCCTCTTGAATTAAAATTAGGGATGTAAAATATTGTGGTCCTGAGTTTCTACATTTAATCAAAAGGAAATTGATGCTTTGTACACACAGACTTACCAGACATGCATGACATTTAGATGGTTGAATTTGTCTTTTTGTTGCTGTATAATTGCTCCACAGTGACTTTGTAAGGTGCATATGGGTGATACTCAAAACAGGCAAAAGAACATCCAAAGTATATTCACAGCTGACAGGAACAAGTTGGAAGCAAATCACATAAAATGAAACAAAGTTAACACAAGGCAATAAAAATTCCATTGTATATGCTTTACTTCTTTTGCATCAACAAAATGTCAGAAGCAAAGCCAAAATGAATACAATTATATACATTCTAGTCCCAAATCCAGCAATATAGGGCTGAAAAGCTGCCAAATTATGAATTTTTCTGAATTATGGACAAATACATTGCTATGGGGACCTGAGAATAGACCAAAATAAAATAAAACTTGAACTATGGTTTTATCCTTAAACCAATTTAAAGAAACTGTCTACTGTATATAAGTTTAAAACATTTTAATAACTGTTATTTACTACAGTCCTTAGCAAAATTCTTCATCATTTCCAATTCAAAATGTACAAAGCGGAAAGATGTAAAAGTAGGCAATTACATTGTAGAAAACTTTAAGCGCTTAACACTTGTATACATGCTTATCATGGTTGACCAATCTTGCTCCATTCACTGCACTTGGCAATTCAAAACTTGGCATACTATAGACTGGCAACATATAGATGGTCGGGTAGCACTCAGATAATAAAGCAAAAAAAATCTCTAAAAAAAGAGTACCATATCACTGAGTACTAGTATTCACAAGTGCCTAAGTAGGGGAGGTGCTGAAATTTATATTACTAACTATAGAAATTAAAGTGTAATCACAATATAAACATAAAGTCATGCAGCAGAAGCACTTTAGGACCTGTAAAATAAAGTTCCAATTAAACATCAATTCACATGCAGGGAACATTGGAAGAAAACAAAGTAACACAAGTACTATATCCAATGACTTCTGCTGGACTTAGTCCCCTTTTTCAGTGGATTCGATATCTGTCACAGTATTTTTTCCTTCTTTGGCATATATGTCCATTTCTTGATTACTTAAACAACTTTTCCTCTGTACTTCTAAGGCAATGTCAAAAGTAAAGTCCAGTATAAGTGAACCACAGAAACTACTTTGGAATAAGAGCAATTTTCTTTCACAATATCGGTGTGATGAGAACAGAATAACAGTAGTGGACTAAAATCTCAAAAATTATTTTCTTCTTGCTTGTTTGCTATTTCCTGTGTTAGCAAGGTAGTGCCAGTAAGAGATAAATAGCTTCATTATCTAAACCTCCAATCTAAAGCTGTCATTTACTTTTATTCTTTGATAAAAAGAAGTAAACAGGGCAGGGGGGGGATGGACATCAAAGAAATGTGGGGTTAAAAAAGTTGATGAAATAATATGAAACAACAAAAGCTATGAAGGTCAATTACCAGTTTAGCTATGCAGCAAAACTGACTGAGATTCAGTTCTGCAATGATGGTGTTATGTTTAGTTCTGCAATGATGGTGTTATGTTTAAAAAAGAGAATAAAAGTTGAGATGAATTAATTTGAACATTACATTCTATTTTACTATGTCCACCAAATAAAGCCATAGAGTGTACATAATGAATAACATGGACAATGTGGAGTTAACTGATGTAAAAGTACTTAATACACTTGTAACATACCCAAAGAACCCATGAAAACTTCCTTTAACCTCCCCTAACAGCCAAGATTTAGGGCAGAAATATACTAACATTTCTGCAGGGGACCATTTGGAATGGCTACTTGGGAGGATTTGATATACTATGTTGCAGCATTAAAAGACATGTAAGCACTACTGGTTGGTTCTGCAACAAATTCAATTTAACCATGGCGAAATTCATGCTATAAACCAACTCATGGGGGATGGCAACCCAATCTTTAACTGTCTGGCACAAAGCTATACTTGCAACAATCTCTTCTGCAAAAGTAAACCCAATCTTTAACTGTCTGGTACAAAGCTATACTTGCAACAATCTCTTCTGCAAAAGTAATGAGGAGGGAAGAGGTGCTGCTACTTCCAATAATGGGATTACATGGCTTTGATGCCACATCATGCTATCCCAAACACCAAAGGAGCCTCCATTCTCTAAGGATTCCATACTAATTGCTCCACCATTTTTATTCTATTCTCTACATACAGCACTTCCATTGCATAATAAATCACTTGTATTTCAAAGCTACTTCTATGGTGCACCTACATGCATTTTTACCTTTATGATATCTGAGATATTAAGATAACATGGTAATCCATATAAAGCTTTACACTGGAGTTTTGGTTGCTTGCACATCAAGTTTTTGCTGGTTTCAGATGCTAGAATGAAGCCTTGCTAAAAGTGTCCCATCACTTCAAAATGTTGCGGATCATAACCACACAGGATCCATTTGGGAAATTTTTTGTTTCATAACTTTGTGCATTTCATAATAATATCATGTACATCAGAGAAGTGTGTGTCACCTCATCTAAATTTGACTAGAAACAGAAGAGAAAGTGAGCCACAATGTGCTATACGGTGAATGATACTTGAAATGGATGCTCTTAATGGGATTTCTTTGCTGGTACTCACCTGAATATAGCACTAGTAATACTCATAGTCTGTTTCATTCATTTTCTGTAACAGCACACGTCATTTCTGGGGTGGGCACCTCGAATATGATCATGGATTGATTTTCATTTTGCCACAAAGTATTCACTAGCACCAATTCTACAAGATTATGCTTATTGTTACATCTCTCTATTCATGTATATAAATAGTAGGAAATGTTCATTATCCAAACTTTGACAAAAAAGGCATACATTAGAGCAAATTTTGATAGGTTTTTCACCTATAGATAACCAGCAAAAACTCCTGCTTACACACTAGGCGTATAATAAAGTAATTTGATAAAGCTCCAGCTTCCAATATTTTGAATATTCTGGTTGGCATAGGCTTATAATTTCACATGCAAATTTGCAAGATAAAGGAATTGGTTGACCCTAATCATATCAGAACATACTAAGCAAACTCATTTCTTACCTGAACTTCTACTAACAGTAAGTTGCTATTGTATCTTCCAACTGACATGATCTTCGATTCACTCTTCCAATCTTATAATATCGACATTACTAAGAAATTGTGGGTTACACTACAATAACATAACTATTTGTCCACTTCTGTTTCTGACATTCATTCCACCACAAATTAACAAGTTACTGGGTTCAAATGATGTGTTTACACTAAGAAAACGAGGAATTATGATATGTCGACGAAGCACCATCAAGGTTGGGTCTGGCACCGCACACCACTGGCAATAAGACAACAGCTTTCCGTAATTATGACACAACAAGACCCCAAGTCTTCCTCACGGGCCACAGACGCCAGAAAACGAAAACAAAGACTCGCATTGCTTCAGTTTTGTCAGCCGTGTCTACGCCGTCTGGAGGTCTTTATGCTTACCCTTCACTAGGTACTGCATCCTGCTCTTCAGTTCATAGTCACAGTCTACTCTGGAAATAAGAAATTATCATGTACCCAACAAGTTATCTGGCACAACAGACTCCAATCAATAGATCTCTCAATGGCAGTTTCCTGATAGCAGACGACACGATTTCAAAACAGAAGAGCATCACAATCTAGAATAATAAAGAATTATAAAATACTTTTGGGATTTCTTTATATTTATATACAATTCGATTGCTTTTATAGAAAAAGCGCGAATTTAAATATAGATGATTGAATTGTTCCAAACCTGCGGCCTGTATGAACTGTCAAAAGATAAGAGGAGCGAGCTCTTATCAGAAATTATTTTTCAACATTATCAGAATGCTAGAAGAAACACCAATATTCTGTAATGGTAAGAAAGTAGTGTTCAGCGTATAAGCATGTATATCTTATAAACACCTAAGGAAGGGAACTTTATATACTAGAGTGAGAATCAGAGAAAGCACCATCCCAATATTTACGGGAGGTCACAGAGCGTTCTACTTTCATTGTGGAAATCTAGAGCGCACAAATAGTGGTTTTCATTATAATGCTTTTTTTTTTACAGGCTGAAGAGTAGCAAATGATATCTGGGTGTAATTATCTAAAATATTACCGTGCTGCAGACTGATATGCACCTTATATAGTGGATGGGTACATCCCGAGTGCCTCGAGGGTTGTTCGCTACTCGTACGTTTCCAGTCGTCGTCATGGCAACGCGGTCGTTCCTTGAGTAGTTGCTTCTGAACCTGGACTTTTTACGAGAGGTCGATCTTTTGTTTAAGTGGATGATTATGACCTGCGAGGAAGATATAAAAAATTCTCCAACCAAATGATATCTATGATGCTGATCATATTCAAGAATTTGCTACATAATCTGATTGACACAGATCATAGTTCCTGAATACGACGCAGGCAAGTGAAAGGGGAGATTGGATTACTGGCTTCAAACAACGCAGAAATCTAGTGATTCAACCTTTAGCGAGTGTTCTTTTGATGAGTTGGAGTGTTTTGGTTTATAGAACTGGGGGAGGAATAAGGATACACGAGTGAACAGAACATAAACAGCGCTTTATTCGGGTAATATACATATGAGGTAAGAAGCCAGGGCAGTGAAAAAGGTATAGTATGAAACGTGCGGCGTCAGGTTTCAACAGGAGAACTGCTGCCGAAGGTTGTTGGTGACCAAAAGGCTCCCTAAGTCCTTGTCATGGCAAGAGACGACAAGGTGCTAGCCAGTGAACTTGTGTCTGGAAGGAGAAGCTATTCCCAAAAGAACTTGAGACGTTGTTGACTGTGCCGCTGTAAGATTACCTCCCACCCTATGCTGTTGCACTGAGGTTAGGTCCATGAAATCGACTTTTTTCACGGACAGTGGAGGGATTTGTGCAAATAGAAGACTAACAACAGGAAGAGGGTTCCCTTCACAAGTGTCTCAGTTATGGAGCGACTCCCATGCTTAGTCACTAGAATAGATTGGCATTTCAACGCTATAAGAGCTATAAAGTTATCCAGGCTGCAGAATCCAGGACAGTGCGTGTAAATTACCTTTTGAATCAGTTCTGTTTGGACGAAAAGGTTCCATTCATTTAAGACTGGCATGTTTTAGCGCGCAGAATGCTATTTATGCTAGGGATGGGGTCCACTTATACAGGGTAGGTGTGCTGGCTTTGGCAGAGTCAGTATAGAGGGTTGTAACTGGGATTATCAGTCTTTAAACAGCCATATGATAGCAGTCTAGGGTCAAATAAGAAGTGTGATGCATCAAGCTCTTTTACATATATAACACGTAGAGATATTGAGAGAGGGGTTGAAACTGGCAGGGAACATGGCAGGATAGATCAACTGGAAGTCATGTAGGTAAGGAAAATGGAAGAGTTAGGCAGCTAGTGGTCGCTTCCCGGAAGCAGGGGTCACCTCACAGGTAGAGGCAGAGAACAAGGTAGAGGGTAAATGGCAGGATAGCTCAGCTAGTGTACGTTAGAAACGGGACAAGTAGGGGAAAATGCAGAATATGGAGGCCGGAGATCACTTCACAAATAGAAGTAAGCTCTATGTGCCAATACCACTCAGCGGCCTGTAGTCCATGTACCACCTCATGCACCTGTCAGGATTCTCCCATCGCACCTTGGTTGACAAATTCCTTATTTCTTCAATAATCATGCATTGCACGAGCAACTACTTAATTGGACAGTTACTAGAGGTGTGGATGTGATATTTTAAGAGGCTGGTGCATGCATCAGGCGGGGCTTTGGCCAATTCGAAGTGAACCTTCTCACAACGAGTGACCATCGTTGTCTTCTCCAGGCCCAGCCGGCAATATTTGACCTGCACTTTGGGAGCCGCACTGTCCAGGGCTTTGATGAAGAAGTCATGCTGGAGACCTAACAGTTTTGCGTATAAGGTTGTGTATGAGGTTGTGTATGTCCTGTGTGTATGAGGTTGTGTATGTCCTGTGTGTATGAGGTTGTGTATGCCCTGTGTGTTATCCTTTGCAAGTGATGAACGAGCTTCTGCAAAGTCTTCTATCCTTTTCTGACCATGGTTGTACATTTGACCCTGTTTATGACTGGTGGGCATTGCAGTAATGTTTGCAGTTCTGAAGTATATAAGTCTTTAAGATATACGAACGAAAATGTGGGTTGCGGGAGAGTATCAATTTGTTGTTTTCCTTCACAGAAAGTCTTGCGGCTTTGCCGCTCCTACTTGGCCAATGCTCAAGTATCTCCAGTGTTAACATCTTAAAACTCGCCTTGTCAAACTCCTGCAGTGTTCGTCTCACAGGGATCTTATTGCCTTTCGAGATGCGCCTAATCCCTGGTGAAAATATAGACTTACCAGGATTTAAGTTACCTCGATTATAGGATGCTCCACCTGCCTGATATGGTAGTGTCTGGGCCCTTGTTGGCACCCTTGCTGCACACCTATCTTGCCTATCTCTATCCTGCCTCGAGTCCAGGTAGGTTTGTCGAGCTGGATCAGGTTTGGTCTAACTGTCTGTGTAGGCTGGTTAGTTATTTAGGCTTTAAGCCCATCAAGTGATAGGGTCATTTAGGTCGTCAAGGGGAAGTTATAACCACCACCCGAAAAATCTTTAACATCCTCAGGGGTTAACGATGATTCTAAGACGAAATACACTCTCACTATGTATATAGCTCATGGCACTTGGCACAAATTTATAAAAAAGGGGTTTCGTCGGAATGGGGAAAATATGTTAGGTATCTGTCAATAACATCATCACTCATTTCAAGCACAAATATTGGTCTTTCATCCTGTTACATTATTCATTGATATTAGCTACCTATGGTAATATTTCTGTACCGGTTTGGAATCCAAGATGTTAATGTAAGAACAATTTCACTGAAGATGGGACCCTGTAACATGGATCTGAAAGTAGTTGAAAATTTGTGCACGTTGGTGTCATATTCAGTTAGATTACATTAAGGGTATTTTCCACTTACTATTTAGGATTATGATGCAACTTGTAAGTAAATATCAAATAATAGATATACCTATCTTCTCTTTATATGCTTGCATCACAATCATGATGAGAAAATGATGGAGTGTGGTGCAATAGGATATGAGGAATGTGCCTCATAAATTCTGGATATATATATATATATATATATATATATATATATATATATATATATATACATATATACATATATATATATATATATATAGAGAGAGAGAGAGAGAGAGAGAGAGAGAGAGAGAGACTTATTCACTCTCTATGAAGGTGTAACTCTCCCATTGTATTGATAATTCAAGCGATGACTCTCTACTCGCCGTAAATAGTGTTCGATGAAGTCCATACATGATGCTAACTATATCTTAGCATCATGTGTTGCAGACATGAATATCTTCAGAGGACATAGGTAAAAGTACTGGAGATAGAATGAAGGAAGTTAACAAGTAATGTAATGATTTTTAAACGAAGGCGAGTGTTTGTTGTATGGCTATGTCACATATGTTGTGTCAAAAAGAAGAGACTGGAAGTTCACCTGCACCGTACCTCCTTGGATTTGATAGTGAATTCCTCCAGCTTTTAGGTTAACATGGAAGCCCGAGTGTGAGCTGAGGCGTACTGAAAATTGGTAAGATTATCGTTTAAGGGGTAAAGGGCCGAAGTGCTATCGAGGGCGCCGGTAGCACTTGGCCAATGTTGGGAGACTTGATGCATAATGCTTAATTTATTGACTGGTAGGCACGGATGGGTAAAACAATATTTTGTTAACGAGTTTTCCCTTGGCATAACTGTACCACCCGCCCAGCCTTGCTACAAGAATTTTTCATAGCTTCCATGTGAATTCTTGTATACTCTGGTGTTTTGATTGTCTTTTTCTTAGTGCTCCCGATGTCTTTCATATTTATCCCTAATGTGGTTGTTTCATTAGTGGATATTGTTTATAATTTTGTTAATGTGTGTTGCTTGTAGTGAGTTAGGTATTACCAAGTGTCTCTTTTTCCAGTTGTTATTCCAATTATCGTCACAAGGTATTCTGTCCATGATCCCGGTTTTTACTTTGAGTTTGATTAACTGGCCCTTGGGGTAACCCATAAATGATTTTACAGAGTGTTCACATTCATACCTCTGGAACTCTGGGCTACATACTGTAAGGGCAATCAGAAAAAATGCAATAACTACCCCCAACATGGTCCTGTCACTGTTCGCTGATAGACAATGAATACAGTTTCCTTATTGTTTTTTTTGTATGATATCATGGTCCTTCATTTGTCCTTTGGTTTAGGTTGTATTGAAAAGGGAGATGGCTGTCACCTATCATTAACTGAATCTTGTGACTTACACTAATGAGTTATAGAATGCTATGTAGATCAGTTCTTTTGGGTGTTACTGCAAGCATGTCGTTAAAGTATCTGTGCCAAGTTGTCCCTCTGTTCAAAATATTCTTATAGTGATCCTTTTTAATGTCTCCTTATAGAGACAGGCCAAGACAGCTCTGAGTGGAAGGCCATAGCCACTCTACTGTGCTGCTGGTACTCCTCTACATTGAATGTGAAGGACCCAAACTTTATGTACAACAAATTGTTACATGCATTGATGACTCCAGTATTTCTGGCACCAGTAGAAAGAAGTTTTAATTACTACATAAAAACTAATTACAGTATTGATTAGATTCATCACCTTGTCCTTTCAACTTTAGTTTCAACAGTGATTTCTCAGTAAAAAAAAAAAGTTCTGAGCATCTAACCTTAAAATAGAATGAAATCGAAAGAAACTGATCTCAACAAAAGTGATATGATGGAAATATCAGGGTAGGTGTACATGTTGTGTGTACACATTTACATTACACTTGTGTAAATTTTGATTTTGAATTGCATTGATAATGTGCTTCTTTTAGCACCTCCCACTCTTCTCATGCCACAAGCATCTTTTGCGCAATCCATCACTGATTCCCTAAATACATCCCATTCCTCCCCCACTCCCCTTACTTCCATTGTTCTCACCTTTTTCCATTCTGTACTCAGTCTCTCCTGGTACTTCCTCACACAGGTCTCCTTCCCAAGCTCACTTACTTTACATATATACACATGTACATAATTCATACTTGCTGCCTTTATTCATCCTGTCGCCACCCCACCACACATGAAATGACAACCCCCTCCCCCTGCACGCACGTGAGGTAGTGCTAGGAAAAGACAACAAAGGCCACATTCATTCATACTCAGTCTCCAGCTGTCATTTATAATTAGGGGATGGGCCATTCTTTGTTTCCTGACTCTTCCTTGCTGATGTGGGAAGCGGTGATCAAGTGTAACAAATGTTTAGCAAATGCAGGATTTTCCTATTTTGATATTATATTACTCTCAAAGTACAAAGAAATACCTTATTACTTATGCTTATGTTTTTTCTTTTTTTAAGCCAAATATTAATTCAGGTTAATCAATTCATATCTCTTTTGTTCCTTGTTTTTTCCTGACTTAGATCACATTCTTGCACTAACCATTAATATTTAACATTTGTGATTTTATTTTTAGACCTTGACCAAAATGAGACGATGGAAGATTCGTGCCACCCCAAATCTTGGGGCTGGTGTAGGACCACGGAGTACTCAGGCTAATAGTACTCCATCCTCTACTACACCATTGTCCAAAGTTTCTTCCCCCACTGGTCTGCCTTCCACTGTTCCAGCCTCAAACACCCCTGTGAACAAACAGTCTCAAGTAAGAGAACCCAAAATATTGTTTACTTTGCAGGGTATATCAGATAATTTTCAGCCATGGCTGGTTAGGTTTCTTAACTAACCAGTGATTAGTAAAAGCTAGATCTTAGGAAAGTCCTAGTCATTGCTCAGTATGTATGATTCTGATATATTCTTCTCTGATTTTATTAACATTAATTTTTTTAAGGCATGTGATATTGATCTGTTACTCTTAGTCTGGATATGTCACATTAAATGTTATTGGGTGGCTGAATTTGAAATATGGATTGGATGTCCCAATGTTGGTCACCTCAGTTTGTTTTTTTGAAGGAAGTAATTTTCTTTTTTTTTCAGAAAATATGTGATTTAATTGTTAAAAAGAAGTAATTTATAGTTAGCTAAAAGTGCACTCAACATCAGTCCTTTTTCATATAAATGCTGTTAGTGCCATACCTCTGGAGGAATGAGAGAGAAGTTGCTGTCATTATTTTGGCTTCCATGAGTAACTTTCTTGTAAAATTGGTTGTGGATATTTTTGTAATAAATAATATACATTGAATTTTTATTATTCATATTATAGTTATAATGGCCAGATAACATTCTTTTTTTTTGTCACCTGCATTGTTTAGGAGAGATTTGGGGATTGCCTTGTCCATTGACATCATTTCCTATTATCCATCCGAACATTGTCCATCTGTTCAGTATTTGATGTCACACTGTAAAGTGCAACTTAATTTTGGTCATAACTTGAAAAATGTAGATCAGATGCTCTTAAACGTTTACATAGTACAATTATTTTCCAGTACCTAAAGAACTAACTGGCATAAGACAGAACTCTGTTTTGGATTTTCCTTAAGACTGAGAACTCTGTTTTGGATTTTCCTCAAGTTGAGTCCCATATACAGTAATCTCTACTATAAAATGTTTTCTGTGTATAGGTACACTGAGGAAATTGCTAGACACATGATGAATAACACCCATACACTTTGCCAATAATTCATTAATTTTCTTAGCAGTATAGAAATTTTGGACTCTGGGTGAGATATTTTTTGGAAGATATTGTACTATATTAGATAATATAGGTCTTCCCTTTGCAGACATGCTGAGGAATTTCTCAGATGCATGATGACTAACACTTATGGTCAATTGCCAGTAATTTATCCATTTTATTAGTAAGAGAGAAATTGCTGGCTTGCTTCATTGATATATTTTCAGGAAGATATCTTAAGTGTTGAACACTTAGGTTGTGCCAGTAATATAGGAGATATGAAGAGGGAAAATGGGGAGATGAGTGATTATACCACTAAATGAACACATTTTGTCACTCTCAGAGGAAACACAAATGTGTGTTATTATTGGAGTGTTTGCTCAGTTTAAGGCTGAGTCCAAAGGTCAGTGGTCAGCTGGTCAGCGGCATCCTAGTCCTCTGCAGAAGTTAGTAGACAAGGGCTTGGAGGTTCCTTATCTGCTAGTAAGCTTTAACCATGAGACTGACCCTGGTTCATAATTTGAAGAAAATTGCACCTTTGACCTTGGAACTGAATACTTTACTTTAAAGATGTGTTTGATATTTTCTGAACAATACTTTCACCTATTCTTATATAATTTCTATTAATAATGCTTTAATGTGAGTGACAAGTTTTCTGTGGAACATCCTTTTTGTTTCTTTCTTATCTTAGATTCTTTTTACTGATATAGTTCATGATAGTGTATGCTTTTTCTTGCAGGAGAGTACAGTGGACTCATCAGTGGTAGAGAAACCTCCTTCAAATGTTCACATTGGAAACCTTCACAAACCAGATTTAATTGTTTTAGATAATATAATGAAAGATGTGGAAGAAAACAGTGAATCATTAGATGTAATGCCTCACAAATTAACAAAGATGGTTGATGTAGCACTTATATCTGAACCATCTTCATCACAGATTGACCTATCTTCTGAAAATATTTTGGGGTTGCCTAGTGACTCATTGTTGGAAGATCATGACTTATCTTCACAAAATATTGTAGGATTGCCTAGTGACTCATTATATGAAGATGATACTTTACAAAATGGCTTAGTTTTACAAGATGATGCATCCTCTAGGAGTCAGACATCTTTGCTTAGTATCTCATCACCAAGCATCACCTCTTTGCAGAACTCACAAGTCCTAACATCCTCACCACCTCATACATCTTTAGTTTCTGTATCTTCATCGCCTACATCTTCAATCAGCCCACTACATTCAAATGGAGCAGCACCTCTGATGAGCCCTGCAATGAAGCATACTTTGATGCCTCCTTGTGATACCTTGATAAAGTGTGAGTCTGTAGAGACATCACCCGATTTAGAAAAAAAACCATCAGTCAGTATTCGAAGGAAGAAGATAAAAGTAATGCCTATGGTGAGCAGCTCAAGAAAAGGAAGTGTGGCAGAGAAGCATAATGCTAGGACTATGAATACTCATATTGATAAGAAGTTTGATGTTAAGATTGAGTGTTTAGACATTAAAGTGAAAAGCCAGCAAGTGTCACCCAACACTGTAGAAAATGTAACATGTATTGTTGATGAACAAAACAGCAAAGTTCACATGCAGACTGAAAAAGGAAATGATATAGAAATGAGGACAGTCACAACAGAAAATAAGCATACAGAAAGTAAAAGAGAAAGTGCATGTAATGAAAATCAAAGACCCTCAGCTTATTTAATGGAAACACAGTCTGATTTGAAAGGTGATAGTCAGACTACTGAAAAATCTTTGGCAGATGAAATTCTGAATATGAATGTTGTAGCTAAAAATGAAGCACTTATATTGATGGATGAAAATGAAACTTATGGTGCTGAAGTAGAAAGAAGAACATTAGAGTTTAATGATAACAATCAGAGCTCATCAGTCAGTAACATGGATAGTAGCTCTGCAGTGGCAAATGTAGGCTGTAAAAGGAGATCAAAAATTCGTGCAAAGCCCATGCTACTGGCAAAAAGGAAGATATCAAAGAAAGGTGATGATACTCAAGAGGAAAACTTTGAAAAGATTAACCCAGGTGACAATGTTGTTCAATCTGGTTTAGAAAAATTTAAAACACAAGAAAACTGTAATGTAGCTAACAGTGTGGAACATGAAGGTTTTAAAATGAAGACAGATAGTGATTCTTTTAGAAGGATGGAATTGAATAAATCTATTAAGATAGAGGATAATCACACACAGAAACTTTATGAGATTGATGAGGGTGCCACAGATAAATCTCCCAAAAAAGTTGATGTGGTAGAGAAAAAGGTTTGTAACCCATTAGGAAGCAGATTGCAGAGAACCAATAATGATAAACTAAAAATTATGAGAGAGGACCCAGAAGGAGTAGAAGTAGTTGACAATAATAGCATTACTGATGATAGTTATGGAGATAAAGAAAATTCCTCAAGGCTTATCAGTAGTTCTCAGTCTATTAAAAAGGAATTTCTGATAAAAGAGAAGGGCAAGTCATCCTCCCAGCAGAAAGTGAAAGCTAAGTCATCTCCAGTAGTATTCACTGCAAAGAATGCTCTTATTAAGACTGAAAAGAAAGTGAAATTAAGTCTGAAAAGGGATGATGGGTTTTCAACCGATGGTACAGAAGAAAAGACTGAAAAACAGATCTTCAGGGAAAGAAAGAAGATATATAGAAATAAAATTTCACGAGGAGTACTGGAACGTAGTAATATGACAATGTTTGATCTCATCTTCTGGAATCCTTCATCCAATCCAATGCCCGGTCGCACTGAAACTTCCAGAAAGAGAGTACGTCTTTCAAGTAAATGTGAAACTGAGAGTATTGCATCAGATGTTATTGAGGAACAAAGGGTTGATGATTTGGGACTAGACGTAAGTGGCATGGCTCCTGAAGCCAGTCCTAGCACTCCTGATGAAGTGCAAGTATGTCAGGAGTCTTCTGAAACTCCAAAGCCATCAGATATAAAAGCCAAAGAAGAAGCCTCAACCACAGAAGATGTGTTAGCACCAAGGGTGAAGATTGGTCCAAATGGGCAAATTATTCTCGATGAACAAAGTATAAAAATTCAGACTACTGCTGCGAAGAATCGTGATGAGATTCTAAGTAAAGCTGAGGTGGTAGAAGAGTGTAATGATTCAGCTCATTATGGTAAGTGGAGCAAGAAACGCCATCGCTCAAACGAATGGACAATAAGAGAAACTGCTCGGTTCTATAGAGCCTTATCTACTGTTGGCACTGATTTTTCCTTAATGGAAGCTCTGATTACTTGGAGATCTCGAGCTGAGTTGAAAACAAAATTTAAGAAGGAGGAGAAGATAAACCAAGAGCTCGTTGATCGAGCCTTGAAAGACTGCACACAGTTTGACTTCTCCTTATTTGAAGATGAATCTGGTAAGTAGTTGATTACCAAGGTAAACTCATGCTTCGAGATGACTTTTTATTTTAAGTAGTAAGTTATTTTGTAGGCAGCTTCAGTTAGGTGTCATTTACCCGTAGATACCACAGATATGAGAATGATAAATAGATTATCAGCAAGAGAGTATTTTTGCTTTATGTTTTACATTATGAAAGCTGTGGGAAATCACATTCTGCATAACTTTTAAGTTACATAGCTTGGCCACAGATCATGTGGAAGTCATCAATTGAGATTTATGAATCATGTAACAATTCCCATAGGTAGCCTCCCCAACCACTATTAGATGATTTGACCTACCCAGCATTTTGCAAACATCAATTTGAGACAACTTTATCCACAGCAATGAAGGGAAGAAGATATTTGCTTAGTAATGTTAGAATGTAGATATGTAAGGGTTATCAATTGGTGTCAGTTAGAATGTAGATATGTAAGGGTTATCAATTGGTGTCTGTTCATTAGTTTTATGGTTCCAGTTGTTTTTTATTATTTACAAAGTTTGATTTCAGTTGTTTTTATTATTTACAAAGTCAGGGTATGACTGTAGAAGAGATATTGGTAAGGAGTTTTCTTTTGAATTGAAAAGGTCCTTAGCAAGACTGTACTCTTTTCTCTCCACTGACATTGATACAGCTTTGCTGAAGTTGACATCTCACTTGCATTCGAACCACTTGCAGATAGAGTCTAGTAACACACAGATGGACACACATTAGGCAACATGTGTAACACATATATTGGTTACCAGTGAATGTTGGTTAGTGGCTGGGGTGTGTTGTCCCCATGGTTGTTTAATTTGCTAATGGATGGGGTGGTTAGGGAGGTGAATGCAAGAGTTTAGGAGAGAGGGGCAAGTATGCAGCCTGTTGTGGATGAGAGGGCTTGGGAAGTGAGTCAGTTGTTGTTCGCTGATGATACAGCACTGGTGCCTGATTTGGGTGAGAAACTGCAGAAGTTGGTGAATGAGTTTGGTAAAGTGTGTGAAAGAAGAAAGCTGAGATTAAATGTGAATAAGAGCAAGGTTATTAGGTTCAGTAGGATTAAGGGACAAGTTAATTGGGAGGTAAGTTTGAATGAAGAAAAAGTGGAGGAAGTGCAATGTTTTAGATATCTGGGAGTGGATTTAGCAGCAGATGTAACCATGGAAGCGGAAATGAGTCACAGGGTGGGGGAGGGGGCGAAGGTTCTGGGAACGTTGAAGAATGTGTGGAAGGCGAGAACGTTATCTCAGGGAGCAAAAATGGGTATGTTTTAAGGAATAGTGGTTCCAACAATGTTATATGGTTGTGAAGCATGGGCTATAGATAGGGTTGTGCAGAGGAGGGTAGATGTGTTGGAAATGAAATGCGAGGACAATATGTGGTGTGAGGTGGTTTGATTGAGTAATGAAAGTGTAAGAGAGATGTGTGGTAATAAAAAGAGTGTGGTTGGGAGAGCAGAAGAGGGTGTGTTGAAATGTGTTGGACAAATGGAGAGAATGAGTGAGGAAAGATTGACAAAGAGGATATGTGTGTCAGAGATAGAGAGAACAAGGAGAAGTTGGAGAACAAATTGGAGGTAGAAGGATGGATTGAAAAAGATTTTGAGTGATAGGGGCCTGAACATGCAGGAGGGTGAAAGGCATGCAAGGAATAGTGTTAATGGGATGGCCTTGATTAGGGCCTTAGCTGCCCACACCAGCTCAGCTTTATTTAGAAAAAACTTCCCTGAGCTGTTTGCCTTCCATGTTCACCTTAAAGGAAATTCAAGAAAGTTCTCTTTTCTTTACCATATTGCATTTATATTCATTTTTTGTCACTTTTCTTGTCTTCTCTTTAGATCTTTCTCCATAATCATTCAAAATGCAAAATTTAGAGTAACACTGCATCTTCCCATTCTGAATCCTTCTTGTTCCTCACTAAGAAGGGCTCAGTAATCTTATTATTTGAGGGATCATTCATATTTTTTTCATATTTTGCTGAGAAGGCTTTTTGGTCTACTAGGTCAGTGTCATTTTAATACTGACATAGAGACTGTTAGCATGTTCTCCATGCTCACAAGACCAAACACATTTAAATGCATAACATTAGTGATCATATTATTAGAAGATTTTATGTTTGATGATTAGTTGCAAACAATAGATGGGATAATTAATAAGGAGGCTGAGGTATCTCATTCATTCCTCAGACTATGACCCGGAAGAGGACAGAAGGGCTGCTCGAATGGCAGAAAGAGATGAGGCTAGGCGTAAACGGCTAGAAATGAAACAGTCTGAGAGGGAGCAAGAACAGGGAGAAAAGGAGCTGGAGAAGAAAGAAGAAAAAGCTAGACTTAAAAAACGGAAAACAGTGCTACGAAAACAATACAAACAACGAAAAAGAAAAGGTTTAGTATTTCTTTTTGTCCATTGTTTATTCATGGAAGCTCTTATTAACAGTGTGACTGGAGCAAATAAACTGGAGTAGGGATATGGATATTTTATTACTTTAAAGTTCATAATTTGACTTGGTATATATGAGAATTTATGACATTTAACATTTATCCCTAGCTTGAGTGTCTATACATAATTTTTTATTTATAATATTTAAGATCATCTTTCATAAATTTTAAATGAAAAATGATTTAGGATGATAAAACAATTGAAAGTTCCTTAAGATGTTCTTTGCTGTTTGCATTTGTTTTTTAAGTGGTTAAAATGACATACAAAAAGGTGCCCAAATCATATCCATCTGGATGAAAGCTAAGAAAAGTGAGTGAGCAAAGGAAAAAAGTTGTAGGGATTAATATCAGTTTAGAGTTTGTAGATCCAACTTTTAAAGATATGGTATTGGAAAAGACAAAAGATTGAAGAATTCCACAGCTTTGATGCACAAGGAAATTCTTAAGCTGCTGATTCCCACACTGTAACTATGGGAAGCAGTAGCCAGACATGTGTCTTTAGGACAAATGAAGACAGCTTATGAGAGCAGTGACTAGAATGGTATCCATAGAATTGAGTGAAGGAAATAACATCATGGTAGATAGAAAGATAACTGAAGAGAGGTGATACCTGGAGAGTTAATTAGGTGGTGGACTTTTTATTACACACTGCCCAAGAGAGAGGTAGATAAAGAGCAACCCCACACATTGAGCACTACTTCATATTTTGGGAATGAAATCTTGGTAATTATGGAGTGGCTCCCCACAGGAAAATGATTATGGCACTTATTTATCACCCCCAGGTTTTACCTGAGCTGATTTTCTGGTTCATGACATGGTTGACTAGGAGAGAAGAGATGATATGGTTATGCTCAGAATATATGTTATTGCTGAGTCGAATTGCTGTGTTTTGAAATTTACTGATAGGAAAGAATTGTGATTTAGAAAAAGATAAAGAAAGAAATGATATTTTGAGCTGCAAAATTTAGCCATGTTACTGCTTCCCCATTTTTTGATTATGTGAATTTATAAATTAAAAGAAGAAATAAGTTCATACAGCGCTGGTGGCGGATTCATGTGAGAAACTGCAGAAGCTGGTGACGGAGTTTGGTAAAGTGTATGGAAGAAGAAAGTTAAGAGTAAATGTGAATAAGAGCAAGGTTATTAGGTACAGTAGGGTTGAGGGTCAAGTCAATTGGGAGGTGAGTTTGAATGGAGAAAAACTGGAGGAAGTGAAGTGTTTTAGATATCTGGGAGTGGATCTGTCAGCGGATGGAACCATGGAAGCGGAAGTGGATCATAGTGTGGGGGAGGGGGCGAAAATTTTGGGAGCCTTGAAAAATGTGTGGAAGTCGAGAACATTATCCCGGAAAGCAAAAATGGGTATGTTTGAAGGAATAGTAGTTCCAACAATGTTGTATGGTTGCGAGGCGTGGGCTATGGATAGAGTTGTGCGCAGGAGGATGGATGTGCTGGAAATGAGATGTTTGAGGACAATGTGTGGTGTGAGGTGGTTTGATCGAGTAAGTAACGTAAGGGTAAGAGAGATGTGTGGAAATAAAAAGAGCGTGGTTGAGAGAGCAGAAGAGGGTGTTTTGAAATGGTTTGGGCACATGGAGAGAATGAGTGAGGAAAGATTGACCAAGAGGATATATGTGTCGGAGGTGGAGGGAACGAGGAGAAGAGGGAGACCAAATTGGAGGTGGAAAGATGGAGTGAAAAGGATTTTGTGTGATCGGGGCCTGAACATGCAGGAGGGTGAAAGGAGGGCAAGGAATAGAGTGAATTGGAGCGATGTGGTATACAGGGGTTGACGTGCTGTCAGTGGATTGAATCAAGGCATGTGAAGCGTCCGGGGTAAACCATGGAAAGCTGTGTAGGTATGTATATTTGCGTGTGTGGACGTGTGTATATACATGTGTATGGGGGTGGGTTGGGCCATTTCTTTCGTCTGTTTCCTTGCGCTACCTCGCAAACGCGGGAGACAGCGACAACGTATAAAAAAAAAAAGAAAAAAAAAAAAAAGTTCATTACAAGTGAAAGAATGAGTAGTGGAGTCATGAGGGACGGGAATGTGAGTTGCAACATTTAGAGTGAAATTAGAGGCTGAAGAAAGATGATCATTTATGTTGAGAAGAAAGAGGGTAAGCAATAGGATAGAAGCTTGAGGGACTCTGCTTTTGGCAGGCTAAGAGGAAGTTGTTGTCTCACTAGTGATTACATTGATGGAACATCTGAAAAGAAAACTATGCATTAGAGAAAAGAGAGAAGCAGAAAAGCTAAAGGAATGAAATTAAGTAAGGATATACTGCTGTCACATCTTGTCAGTTGCTTTTGAGATGTCGTGGGTCACATAGAGAAGATCAACTTGCTCTGCAAAAACCATATTGATGACCTGATAAAAGGAGGGGAAATTATGTTTAAAAAATATGAAATATAAGGAAACAGTAGAGATAAGTGTGATGAAGTGGTAGAAGGGCTAGAATGGTGTCCTTTCTTTGGGATAGGCTGAACGAAGACATGCTTCCAAGAAGGGGAAGTATGGATTTTTAAAGGAAAGCAAAATAGGTATGCAGGGATTGAAGCTGGCTCAGATGCACACCCCTTTAGGACAAAAGGAGGCCTGCCATCTTGTGCATGTGCCTTGTCTACAAGTAACTGAAAGAGAACTCAGAAGAATGCACAAGGAAAGTATGGGAAAGGGCAAAAGTTCAGTTGGAGGATGTAGGGGTTGGGATTACTGTAAGTGGATTCATCCAGAGGAGAAGCTGAGGAAGCTAAGTTTTATCCAGTTGGAGAGTAAGCATTCCTGACTACCAAGCAAAAGGTCCTTGGTTTGAATCCTGGCTGTTGGAGGGTATTATGTATTCTATGAAAGTGTGAGTTCACATGCACTATATTTGTGTTCATATACCTCCACATTAGTACAGTAAGGTTCTGTAAAATGCTATCTGCTGGTAATGTGAGCCTAATGGGATTTGACCAGTGTAGACCCTGCTGCTCATGTATGTGAGACAAAGGGTATTTGATTACTTGTAATCGAAGTTGTTTCCCTATTAAGGGTGATCGTATCATAGTGGTTAGCATTCCTGACCACTGTTTCCTGGTGCTACCTTACTAATGCAGGATATGGCAATCAAGTGTATATTATAAATAACAAATTTGATAAACATTACAGTATGATTTTTGGTGTTAACCTAGTTGTGTCAGTTTCAGTGGATTTTGTAATAAACATATGTATTCTTCTTTTTATTTTTTCATACTATTCGCCATTTCCCGCATTAGCGAGGTAGCGTTAAGAACAGAGGACTGGGCCTTTGAGGGAATATCTTCACCTGGCCCCCTTCTCTGTTAATTCTTTTGGAAAATTAAAAAAAAAAAAGAGAGGGGAGGATTTCCAGCCACTCACTCCCTCCCCTTCTAGTCGCCTTCTACGACACGCAGGGAATACGTGGGAAGTGTTCTTTCTCCCCTATCTCCATGGATAAAACATATGTATACTTGTATGAAATATGTTCTTTTTCTCCATTTATATGCTGAAACTTCATTATATGTATTAGGTTTAGCCATGGTCTGCTATTTTTAAACTTTAAATGTAAGCTGTGTAACTGAAAATTCTCTTTTCTTTTACAGGATGTGATAGTAACAACAGTAGCAAAGAGTCTTTATGTATGGAAAGTGAAGAAGTGTCTCAATCTGATACTGAACAAATGTCAGTAGTGCCAAAACCACCAGAAAGTTCAAGGAAGACAGTTAAAAAGGCTAATATAAAGCCAACCAAGAAAAGGCAATTAGAACGACGGTTAGTTCTTGCATATCATTGTTACAATTAAAATCAGCCAAATTCAAAGTAAATTGTAAGAAAACCTTGTGGTATGAGAGCCATGAAGAGATGAAATTTAAGATTGTGGTAAGGCAGCTGGAGTGGGTGATATTGCAGTTGAATTCTTTAAGGAGGTGACTGTGTTGTTGATTGGTTGGTAAGGATTTTCATTGTATGTATAGATCATGATGAGGTGCCTAAGGATTGGCAGAATGCCTTTATGGTACTGTTGTGTAAAGGTAAAGGGGAGATAAAGGTGAGTGTTCAAACTACAGAAGTACACATTTGTTGAGTATACCTGGTAAGTTGTATGGGAGGGTATTGATTGAGAAGGCGGAGGCATGTATAGAGTATCAGATTGGGCGAGGAGCAGTGTGGTTTTAGAAGTGGTAGAGGATGTGTGAATGAGATGTTTGCTTTAAAGAATGATGTAGGAAATACTTAGAAAGACAGATGGATTAGTTAGTATGTAGCATTCATGGATTTGGAGAAAGCGTAGGTTAGAATATGGTCTGCAGAGATCGACATGCTATCACTGGATGACCCAAAGCATGAGAAGCACCCTGGGTAAACCATGGAAAAGCCTTAGTGTTTATGAGTATAGATAGATCAGTAATGATACCAGAGGAGATAGATCAGTAATGATACCAGAGGAGATAGATCAGTAATGATACCAGAGGAGATGAAGCACTTGTTTGATAAACATGCGAGGGTGAAAATAATGTATGAAGAGATATTTAATGTCTGAGTCAGTTGTATTACATTTTATATTGTACTTGATTACCAGAATTTCATGATTTTCCAGAAACTCTCTTGTAATTAGTGAAGTGACCGTTACCATGGAGACAGTGAACTCTGAGAAGCCAAAGCAACCCAGTGATGAATACATTATTGAGAGAACTATTGCTGAGAATTTGGATTCTGACATGGAGATCTCTAAGCCTTACCCATTTAGAACCTCTCATGTGGATGGAGCACTGCCGGGTTAGTTTACTGTTTTTTACTGAATTCAAATTGCCATTATATTTTATTTGGGATGTAAGTTTGAATGGAAAAATTGGAGAAAGTGAAGTGCTTTAGATATCTGGATGTGGACTTAGCAACAAATGGAACCATGGAAGCAAAAATGAATCACAGTGTGGGGGAGGGGGTGAAGGTTTTGGGAGCGATGAAGAATGTGTGGAAGGAGAAAACATTATCTTGGAGAGCAAAAATGGGTACGTTTGAAGGAATAGTAGTTCCAACAATGTTATGTGGTTGTGAGGCATGGGCTATAGATAGTGTTGTACAGAGGATGGTGAAATGGAAGTGAAAGTTGGAAGTTGGAAGTTGGAAGTGAAATGTTTAAGGACAATATGTGATGTGAGGTGGTTTGATCTAGTAAGTAATGAAAGGGTAAGAGAGATGTGTGGAAATATAAAGAGTGTGGTTGAGAGCAGAAGAGGATGTGTTAAATGTGTGGAAATGTAAAGAGTGTGGTTGAGAGAGCAGAAAAGGATGTGTTGAAATGGTTTGGACATGTGAAGAGAATGAGTGAGGAAAGATTGACAAAGAGTATATATGTGTCAGAGGTAAAGGGAACAATGAGAAGCAGGAGATCAAATTGGAGGTGGAAGGATGGAGTGAAAAAGATTTTGAGTGATCAGGGCCTGAATATACAGGAGGGTGAGAGGCATGCAAGGAATAGAGTGAATTGGAACAATGTAGTATACCAGGGTTGACATGCTGTCAGTGGACTGAACCAGGGTATGCTCGCCATATCCTGTGTGAGCAAGGTAGCATCCAAGAACAGATGACAGCCTGTGAGGAAAATACCTCACTGGCTCTTTGCTCTGTTCCTTCTTTTAGAAAGTATTATGGGAAGGAAGGATTTGTAGCCACCTGCTTTTGTTTAGAAAGAATTGTTTCTGGTTTTGTCAAAGTAAGTAAAGGGTTAAGAGAGGTCTGTTAAGTTATAGAAGACTGCCAGGAACAACCATATGATGCTTTCTTAAAGATACTCTGCACAGTTATTTGCTTCGGTAATTTCGGTTTTTTTGTTGAGCTCATATTGGGGTAATGCTGCTGTATTTCTCATCATGTTATAAATTTTTTCCCTCAAAAAGGATTTTTTTTGTGTCTTTAGGTTTTTAACTCTTCCTCATAGTCTCTGTCATTGCTCTTCACTGATGATGAATTCACAATTTAATTAACTGCACATTATTATCACAGTCAGTCCAGTTCACTGTGTTATCTTCACACAAGCTTGGATTGGGTTTAGTCATTCCCTTTACATAGTGCATCATTTTTGCTATCTCAGATTTTGCTTGAATACTCTTGAAGCTTACAAGTTTGCCACCACCACCATCATCAGATGTATTGTAATTTTGCTCAGCTTTTTCAAGGAAAGTGCTTAATGTGCCAGTATGTTTGAAGTTCTCTGCTTTGTATATAAAGTCACTTCAGCAGTGGCATTTTATACTTCTTGTGATTCTCTGATTCATAAGCTAGACCAGGGAAGTACAATAGGTTGATAATATGTAGCAAAGGTGTTCCTTAAAACAGATTGTACTTGTTTGATAGGGCTAACATTTTTGTAGGGATTCCCAGCCCCAAGAACAAAAGTGGATCAAACCAGTTCTTGTTCATTTGTTACACAATCTTTGACATCATTTGACTGATTATTATCTGGAAAAGCTTTCACTCCTTGAAGGTGTAAGGCCAAGCATGTTTCTTGATAACAAACAGCTTAGAAATGTGTGTGTAGGCTGCATTGGTACATGTCAGTATTGTTACTGTCTTCATGAGATTGTTCACCTCCAATTCCACACTAGTTATGTGAGTACATGGCAGAGATCACCAAGGCATTCATATTTCATCAGCATTGTAAGTTTTCTGTGGCATGAGGTTCTCCTGCAGTATTGCTGCTATCTCTGTAAGTCATCAGTGCGCTTCTCTACAGCTCATTATCAGTAGAGCTTTTCTCCTGAAGTCTGAAAGTATCTTATCCCATGCCAGTTCTTGAACTTTTTGTAAGGGGAATGGGGGAGGAATGGGATGTATTTAGGGAAGCAGTGATGGCTTGTGCAAAAGATGCTTGTGGCTTGAGAAGCGTGGGAGGTGGGTTGATTAGAAAGGGTAGTGTGTGGTGGGATGAAGAAGTAAGATTATTAGTGAAAGAGAAGAGAGAGGCATTTGGACGATTTTTGCAGGGAAAAAATGCAAATGAGTGGGAGATGTATAAAAGAAAGAGGCAGGAGGTCAAGAGAAAGGTGCAAGAGGTGAAAAAGAGGGCAAATGAGAGTTGGGGTGAGAGAGTATCATTAGATTTTAGGGAGAATAAAAAGATGTTCTGGAAGGAGGTAAATAAAGTGCATAAGACAAGGGAGCAAATGGGAACTTCAGTGAAGGGGGCTAATGGGGAGGTGATAACAAGTAGTGGTGATGTGAGAAGGAGATGGAGTGAGTGTTTTGAAGGTTTGTTGAATGTGTTTGATGATAGAGTGGCAGATATAGGGTGTTTTGGTCGAGGTGGTGTGCAAAGTGAGAGGGTTAGGGAAAATGATTTGGTAAACAGAGAAGAGGTAGTAAAAGCTTTGCGGAAGATGAAAGCCGGCAAGGCAGCGGGTTTGGATGGTATTGCCGTGGAATTTATTAAAAAAGGGGGTGACTGTATTGTTGACTGGTTGGTAAGGTTATTTAATGTATGTATGATTCATGGTGAGGTGCCTGAGGATTGGCGGAAAGCTTGCATAGTGCCATTGTACAAAGGCAAAGGGGATAAGAGTGAGTGCTCAAATTACAGAGGTATAAGTTTGGTGAGTATTCCTGGTAAATTATATGGGAGGTTATTGATTGAGAGGGTGAAGGCATGTACAAAGCATCAGATTGGGGAAGAGCAGTGTGGTTTCAGAAGTGGTAGAGGATGTGTGGATCAGGTGTTTGCTTTGAAGAATGTATGTGAGAAATACTTAGAAAAGCAAATGGATTTGTATGTGGCATTTATGGATCTGGAGAAGGCATATGATAGAGTTGATAGAGATGCTCTCTGGAAGGTACTAAGAATATATGGTGTGGGAGGCAAGTTGTTAGAAGCAGTGAAAAGTTTTTATCGAGGATGTAAGGCATGTGTACGTGTAGGAAGAGAGGAAAGTGATTGGTTCTCAGTGAATGTAGGTTTGCGACAGGGGTGTGTGATATCTCCATGGTTGTTTAATTTGTTTATGGATGGGGTTGTTAGGGAGGTGAATGCAAGAGTTTTGGAAGGAGGGGCAAGTATGAAGTCTGTTGGGGATGAGAGAGCTTGGGAAGTGAGTCAGTTGTTGTTCGCTGATGATACAGCGCTGGTGGCTGATTCATGTGAGAAACTGCAGAAGCTGGTGACTGAGTTTGGTAAAGTGTGAGAAAGAAGAAAGTTAAGAGTAAATGTGAATGAGAGCAAGGTTATTAGGTACAGTAGGGTTGAGGGTCAAGTCAATTGGGAGGTAAGTGTGAATGGAGAAAAACTGGAGGAAGTAAATTAGATATCTGGGAGTGGATCTGGCAGCGGATGAAACCATGGAAGCAGAAGTAAATCATAGGGTGGGGGAGGGGGAGAAAATCCTGGGAGCCTTGAAGAATGTGTGGATGTCGAGAACATTATCTCGGAAAGCAAAAATGGGTATGTTTGAAGGAATAGTGGTTCCAACAATGTTGTATGGTTGCGAGGCGTGGGCTATGGATAGAGTTGTGCGCAGGAGGGTGGATGTGCTGGAAATGAGATGTTTAAGGACAATATGTGGTGTGAGGTGGTTTGATCGAGTAAGTAATGTAAGGGTAAGAGAGATGTGTGGAAATAAAAAGAGCGTGGTTGAGAGAGCAGAAGAGGGTGTTTTGAAATGGTTTGGGCACATGGAGAGAATGAGTGAGGAAAGATTGACCAAGAGGATATATGTGTCGGAGGTGGAGGGAATGAGGAGAAGTGGGAGACCAAATTTTAGGTGGAAAGATGGAGTGAAAAAGATTTTGAGTGATCGGGCCCTGAACATGCAGGAGGGTGAAAGGCGGGCAAGGAATAGAGTGAATTGGATCGATGTGGTATACCAGGGTCGACGTGCTGTCAATGGATTGTATCAGGGCATGTGAAGCATCTGGGGTAAACCATGGAAAGTTCAGTGGGGCCTGGATGTGGAAAGGGAGCTGTGGTTTCGGGCATTATTATATGACAGCTAGAGACTGAGTGTGAACGAATGGGGCCTTTGTTGTCTTTTCCTAGCACTACCTCGCACACATGAGGGGGGAGGGGATGTTATTCCATGTGTGGCGAGGTGGCGATGGGAATAAATAAAGGCAGACAGTATGAATTATGTACATGTGTATATATGTATATGTCTGTGGTGTGTATATATATGTGTACATTGAGATGTATAGGTATGTATATTTGCGTGTGTGGACGTGTATGTATATACATGTGTATGGGGATGGGTTGGGCCATTTCTTTCGTCTGTTTCCTTGCGCTACCTCGCAAACGCGGGAGACAGCGACAAAGCAAAATAAATAATATGAATAAATAGGTACATACACAAACACACATCTTTTAAGCACAAATGAAATGTCATGGTTTTATAGAGTGGGAATTGTGAAGTAGACTTTTTTAAGAGTAGTTGCTGGTGAATGGTTTCTGAAGGTAGGTTGGATAATGAGAGATATCTAGGATTGATAACACTTTAATTTCATCTTTGTAAAGAATTTTTACAGTATTGATCTGTGTTTGTTGTTTGTGTATTATTTTTAGATACCCGATGAAATGTAATCTTGGAACTGCCTTTTAGGGCTGTGCTTTGAAATAAGGACTATGGTGCATAAGCAGTGAAATTGTAAGAGATTTGCTAGTTTATGTTAAAGTTATTGAATTGTGTTTATTTGCTTTCACAGAAATTGAAAACACTCAGAAGATGTGGCACTTTCCTGTTTCTGCCATTCAAACTTTAGATGATGGCCGTCAGACCATCTTGGTGCCAACTCCAGATGGGGAGAAGAGTGTGCCTGTGCCTGTGTTACCACCTGGAACATCCAATGTGGTTGTTGTGGCCACTGGAGCACCAGACTCACCCGGAGAACACATTTACCATGTCTACGTAGTTTCTCCCTTAGAATCTTCATCATAATTCACAGCTTTTATTTGGCAGCCATTTCAGAGATCTAAACACTGAAATAGTTTTCCAGGTCCATATAATCTTTGATTACTTGTCAACCAGAAATGTGATAGTAGGCAGTAAGATTATGTTACCCATTATTTTGCTACATAATATGTTTCTGCAGTATTTACTATATTTACTGCTGCATTTTTTTTTTTTCGATACACTGCTCATATTTTACTTAGACTTTCTCACAAAAATATAAAGCTTTCCTTTGAAAAAAAGATGCTATATTTTGTGAAGAAACTGATATTTGAATATTTGAAAGAGGGGAAGATCCTGCTTGTATTTATTTACCTTGATTAAGGGAAACACAGGACACTACTGCTCACCTAGTCTCATTGTATCTGAAAACTGATAATCACTATTTTGCCACCTCAGAATTCAAAGGTCAGCTGACAAGCCACTATGTTCACATTCATTACTGTCAAAAGCCACCACACTCAGTGCTGCCACCGTGCAAGGCAATGTTGTTTTCCCTGTCCACCATTCCCGTATTGCTAGTAGTGAACAGTTGTTGGTATGCATTGTGATCAATATATTTAAACACGTTGCATGTTATTTTCCTGCCATGGTTACTGATAAGTTCCATGCTAGAGAAGATAATTGAATCAGTACACCGAGTTAACTTCAACATCGTCAGTATGAAATTTTGTGCAATATAAGTGTATTAAAACGACCATTAAATCAATGAAAATTTTTCACAAGTATTCAGTAGTAACATGAGTTACACATCTGCACATTGGATTATATTACAGTTATTGAATTTAAGGTACACTAATCAGTTGATGTTGATATGTTGCTACTGTATTGCAAGTATGATAAAACTGATGAATTTAGTTGTGCATTTACAAAGTCATATTAATGGATGTGTCTCATATAGGTGTGTGTGATATTGCCAGACACAGTGTTTTACCAGATTGGTAGTTATCCTGATTTTAAGATGAAAGAAAAACAGTGTTCATATATTTATCATTTTATCAAACTTAATTGCTGTTTCCCATGTCAGCGAGGTAATGCCAGGAAACAGATGAAGAAAGACCCCTCCATTCTTATAAACACGTCTTTCTTTCTTTCATACTATTCACCATTTCCCGCATTAGCGAGGTAGCGTTAAGAACAGAAGACTGGGCCTTTGAGGGAATATCCTCACCTGGCCCCCTTCTCTGCTCCCTCTTTTGGAAAATTAAAGAAGAAATATGAGAGGGGAGGATTTCCAGCCCCCTGCTCCCTTCCCTTTTAGTCACCTTCTACAACATGCAGGGAATACGTGGGAAGTATTCTTTCTCCCCTATCCCCAGGGATATATATATATATATATATATATCAACATATACATACACATACATATATTAGATCGCCATTTCCTGCATCAGCGAGGTAGCCCCAGGAAACATATGAAGAATGGCCCATCGACTCATATCCACTTATATATATACATAAGTGCCCATACACTCACATATACATACATATATCAACATATACACATATACATATGTGTACCTACACATACATAGACATATATATATATACACATATACATATTCATACTTGCTTTCCTTCATCCATTCCTGACACTACCCTGCCTCACAGGAAACAGCATCACTACCCTCTGCTTCAGTGAGGTTGCACCAGAAAAAGACAAAAAAGCCATGTTTGTTTGCACTTAGTCTCTAGCTTTCATGTGTAATGCACAGAAACCACAGCTCCCTTCAAACATACCCATTTTTGCTCTTTGAGATAGCATTCCCTCTTTCCACACATTCTTCATCATTGATGATGTTTTAATCTTAAGCTTTGTCAACTGTTATGTATGAGAACTTAATTAAGTATGATAACAGTGTATGTTAATACACTAGATTCAAATTGTACACATGAATGCGCATGTATTAGTAATACAACACAAGAAACATTGCTTTTTCATGGAAGAAAACTTCACACCCAAAATATTATGTTGCAAAGCATTTTTTTTTATTATCATTTCCCACATTAGCGAGGTAGCACCAAGTACAGAAGAAAGGCCAGATCCACTCATCCATTCTCTAGCTGTCATGGTGTGTAATGCATCAAAACCACAGCTCCCTATCCACTTCCAGGTCCCACAGACCTTTCCATGCTTTACTCACAACACTTCATATGCCCTTGTTTAGTCCATTGACAGCACAATGACCCCCAGTATACTTCTTATATAGTTTTTAATAGGTAACACTAAGAACCTGTTTAAAGTCAGGCAAACATAACTGTAACTTGCTAACTCCAGGACAGCATGCTAGTTGCTGTCAGCTCAGAATATAGGATGACTGAATACAAGGACTTGTGCCAGGTATGTATGTGGTAAATCTAAGAACAGCATGTGAGCTACTTGTGGAGATTTTTATTTTTTCTCAGCTTTAAGAAACAAAGCATTGGTGTGTTAACATCTCAGTCAATTGATATATCAGATAGTGATATGCAAATGTCAATATATTGTTAACTTTTACTTGAATCAGCAAACCAAGAGCCTTGGTCGATCAATCTTCAACCTATGCTACATAACACTCATTTAAATTTATCCACCACTCGTATCTATCAATGTGAAAGGATTTGCTTTAGGTGTTTTAGTGAGTACACAATTTCTCAACTTTAGTCCTTATACATATAGTCACTTAACCTTGAATTCAATTATTTTGATGACTGACATAACAATTTGTGCTACAAAAAAATTTGTTTTATAACAATAGTGCTGGTAATGTTAACATTGGTATTATATTATTATTGTCATGTTAACCAAGAGATTGATTTGTCATAATATTTACAGGTGTTATTTTGGACCATCCAGTTAATATACCACATATCAACAAAATTGCCAGCTGATTTTGACACCCTTGTCAGTTACCATGGCAGAAAAGTAGCAGTAGGCAATACCACACAAAATGTAGAAGGATATATGAGTCAGTTTGGACCTCAAAATATATGTCTAGTCATATTTTGCAAAACTCTGTGTTAGGGTTCATAGTAATGAAAGCATTTCTTACCATGTATTGTGATATTCTTAGTGTCTATAGATGAATATATATTCTTTCTTTTCTTTCATTTTCTGCATCAGTGAGGTAGTGCCTCATTCACTTGCATTAAATCTCTAGTTGTCATGTATAATGCACCAAAACCACGCACCCCCATCCCTGACTTCTTCATATGACTTGATTTAGTCCATTGACAGCATCGTCACCCTCCAAGATATTGAGGTCTTTCTCCTTCTGCTCATTCTTCAGTGCTTCCAGTACCATTTCCCCTTCGCCCACCCTGTGGCTCACTCATCTTCCAAGGTTTAACTTGTTTCTATGATTACTCCCAGGTATCTATGACAGTCCACTTCCTCTAAGGTTTCCCTTTTCAAACACTCACCAACTAACCTGTCTCTTTTCACTAGTAAACCCAGTCACCTTGATTTTATGCACATTTACTCTCAACTTTTACCCTATACTTACCATCCCAAATGTAGATATCACCCTCTGCAATTTTTCACTCGAATCTGCTACCAGTGATGTATCATCAGCAAACTATGACTAGTTAACATTCCAGCACCCCCCAACCCCAACAGCTTCCATACCTGCTCCTGTCACCAATCTGTCTATCTATATCTCTTACTCCTGTTTCCTTTAGGAACTCCCTTAGTCGGGGTGGCCTTGGCAAAAGATTCTCCATAACTGTTGAACTCTACTGCCTTTAGTGCCTCACCCTTGATGGGCTACTGGCAGTGGGCAGCTTCAGCGCACTGTTTTCACAGGCTCCTGCCTAATGTTCCTACTGACCACTTGTACCTAATGTGTTTAACTAATGTGCCAACCTACTACTTCTACCTAATGCTCCCATCTAATGTGCCAACCTACTACTTCTGCCTACTGTGTATACCAGATGCACCTGTCTAATATTCCTACCTGCTGCTTCTGTCTGTGGCTCCTATCATTTTGCCGAAAGGTAGGGCTAGCACAAAGTGTTCATCACAGGAAAATCTAGTTATTAAGAATGAACTGTATGAGTTCAGTGTTGTCAAGTTTTATGTGTCAAGAATGTCAGCAGTCCAACCATGTGTAAAACAGAAAGAAAAGACAGCTACCTGGATTAGAGGAATACAACTGGACAGCCACTGAAGTGCTGGCTCACTATACAGCTGTCAGTAACCCTCCTTATACCCAGGTGGGTTGTACTGGTAATATACCTCCCTGATTAATGACTACCTACCTCACCAAGACCCTGTCTTTCACCTCAACCACCCCATCCATAAATACTTTATACAGCCATAGTGACATCACACACCCTTGCCACAGGCCCACCTTCTCTTGGAGCCATCCTCCTCTTTACCTACTTACACGTAAACCATACTCTCCTGATAAAACCTCGTTTTTGCTTCTAGCAGCTTTCTACTCACTCCATACATTTACAGTACACCACAGAGTATCTGTTTCAACCCTGTCATATGCTTTCTTCACATCCATTATGCCACATACAGGTCCAGTTTCTCTACCACTCCTGAAGCCATATTGTTTCTCCCAAGTCTGAAACTCTTTGCTTGTCATCACTCTCCCATACAGCTCCATGTATGCTCAACAAACCTACATTCACTTTTCTCTCCCATGCTCCTGTTAAGTAGCACTATACAGACATTACATTAATCCTCAGGCACCTCACCATGAGCCATGTATACAGGAAATAGCATTGCTACCCCATGCTTCAGTGAGGTAGCGCTAGGAATACAGGCAAGAAAGGGTACATTCATTCACACTCAGTCTCTAGCTGTCATGTATAGTGCACCAAAACCACAGCTCCCTATCCACATCCAGACCCCACAGACCTTTCCATGGTTTACCCCAGATGTTTCACATGCCCTGGTTAATCCAGTGTCAGCATGTTGACCCTGATATGCCATATCGTTCCATTTCACTCTGTTCCTTGCACATCTCACCCTCATGTATGTTCAAGTCCCGATCGCTCAAAATCTTTTTCACTCCATCCTTCCATCTCCAATTTGGTCTCCTGCTTCTCCTTGTTTCCTCCACCTCTGACACATATATCCTCTTTGTCAACCTTTCCTCTCTCATTCTCTCCATATGTCCAAACCAATTGAATAGTAAGTGTTCGGTGTCGTCTTTATGGTAGTTGCATTGTGGGTATGAATGGTCTTGGGATCTGTTGAAGTGGTGTTGTATATATATTTATTGTTTTATGTATGTTTACAGATTTCATTATTATTTATGTGTTCCATTTCATTTTACCACTGATTTTGTTGTAGCTGTGTGTGTGATAAGGATGGAAACTACATGCCGTGAGGACAAGCTATAAATGTTGTTTATTTTCCCTTACTTAATGTTTCTTTTTGGAAGAAAATAAGTTAGTAGTGCCTTTGTATTCTGCCAACAGAGTTAAATGGAATTTAGAATTTCCTTCCACACTTGTAAACATTGTAGATATTAATGTATGTTGTTAGAGTAGTTTGACTTTAGTTTTATTCTATTTTTATGTAGTAAATCTATTCATAAGTAAATGAGATAAAGCAAGTGCATAGAGGCATGGACCATTTGTGGAAATTAATATTGCAGTATTGGGATCCTCAACCCTAAAAGGCAGGAATGCCTGATTTCCAGGAGGTAGACTTGCTTACTCTACAACAAGTACTCCTGCAAATTAAAACCATCTTTAACTGAGGTAACAGCAAATGCAGTATCTTCGTATTCACAGGTATCCTACATTGATTAGTGATCTGTAAACTTGCATGTTATAAGTTTGCAAGATTTAGATTTATCCCAAATTTTCATAAGTGAATGTAAAAGTCTCATAAGTTAGTGAGTGCTCATTTAAATTTCCTGCACACCAATAGATGGCGGGACCTTTTTATTGTCCTCATACTCTTTCTTTTTACTAAAATGTTTTACCGTCAGTCAAGATAGCTGTTATAGGTAATTGCTGTTGCCTGAATACAAGTTTGATGAAATATCAGAGCACTATGTCTTCTCCTCATGATGAAAAATGTTAGTGAAACAGTTGGTGTTTCTTTTAAAAGAAAGCAGAAGGGCCTAGTTTAAGTTACAGAGATGTTCGATCACATTAAGTCATGTGAGTTGAACACTAAGATTGCTATGCAGTCTGGCATCATGGATTTATCTATACATTAAATGCAAAGAAAAAGGTGAATTTGCACAAGTCTCTTGAAGATCTTTCCAAGCCTAACACCTTTAAAAGACCAGGGAGTAGAATTTTAGAAAAGACAATGTACCAGTGGATGTAAGATAAGTGAGAAAAATATACAGTTGCTATCATTAGCCTACTCTTACAGAAGTAGGTGAAGGATTTTTAGGAAAAAATTGACCCCAAAGAAGAAAAGCACCCAGACAGAGACTTGTTTCAAGCAAGGGGTTGTTTGAATGGCTCAAACAGGATTATGGCTTCCTTGACATGTAGTGAGTGTATAGGCAAGACTGAGTACAGATATCAGTGCTGTCAACCGAGCCATGGATGGTTACATAGATCTGGTGACAGAGCAAAGCAGAAGATACTGCAGAAGTGTCACCTCTTACCTCATGCCCAGTAGTTCATCAGTCTTTGACTAGCCATATTCTCCACCCAAACCAGATGATGGAAAAAAAAAATGCCAGCTTTACTCTTCTCCTTCACACCATCTCTTGCAAGCCCCAAGGACATAATGAGTGCTCTAAGTGTCTGACACCTTGCGAGCACTGATGTCACTGTGCAGCCAGATGACCTCATTTTAGTGAGTTTAATTTTCTGTTTTTCTCAGTATTGATACTTCATTGTTGTAGATTATTAATATGTATATAAAGGAGAGTAGGTGAAAAATAATTAAAATGAGTTTTGGGTAAAAGTTATATTGGCGAATGCCAAATGATAATCAAATTTTTGCTCAAGAAATTTAGTCAATAAGTAAGTCTTACAATTCTGAAAGTTACTGATGTAATTTTGAATACATCATCATTAACTTGTGAGGAATACCTGTAACGGGAAAGCCTTACAGAAATATATCTTAATTAGTCCACAAAGTCTTCTTTACTATCATAGTTGCTATTATATTTACAACTGTTATTATTATTACATTATTATTATACTTAATCGCTGTTTCCCACGTCAGCGAGGTAGCACCAGGAAACAGATGAAGAATGGCTCATCCACTCATATACACACACACACAATTTTTTTTCATACTATTCGCCATTTCCTGTGTTAGCGAGGTAGCGTTAAGAACAGAGGACTGAGCCTTTGAGGGAATATCCTCACTTTGCCCCCTTCTCTGTTCCTCTTTTGGAAGATTGAAAAAACGAGAGGGGAGGATTTCCAGCCCCCGCTCCCTCCCATTTTAGTCGCCTTCTATAACACGCAGGGAGTACGTGGGAAGTATTCTTTCTCCCCTATCCCCAGGGATGAGATATATATACATATATATATATTTGGCAGCGGATGGAACCATGGAAGCGGAAGTGGATCATAGGGTGGGGGAGGGGGCGAAAATCCTGGGAGCCTTGAAGAATGTGTGGAAGTCGAGAACATTATCTCGGAAAGCAAAATTGGGTATGTTTGAAGGAATAGTGGTTCCTACAATGTTGTATGGTTGCGAGGCGTGGGCTATGGATAGAGTTGTGCGCAGGAGGGTGGATGTGCTGGAAATGAGATGTTTGAGGACAATGTGTGGTGTGAGGTGGTTTGATCGAGTAAGTAACGTAAGGGTAAGAGAGATGTGTGGAAATAAAAAGAGCATGGTTGAGAGAGCAGAAGAGGGTGTTTTGAAATGGTTTGGGCACATGGAGAGAATGAGTGAGGAAAGATTGACCAAGAGGATATATGTGTCGGAGGTGGAGGGAACGAGGAGAAGCGGGAGACCAAATTGGAGGTGGAAAGATGGAGTGAAAAAGATTTTGTGTGATCGGGGCCTGAACATTTCTTTCTTTTCTTTCAAACTATTCGCCATTTCCTGCATTAGCAAGGTAGCGTTAAGAACAGAGGACTGGGCCTCTGAGGGAATATCCTCTCCTGGCCCCCTTCTCTGCTCCTTCTTTTGGAAAATTAAAAAAAAAAAAAATGAGGGGAGGATTTGTATACACAAATACATAAACATATAGACATATACATATACTTGCTTGCCTTCATCTACTAGTGCTACCCCACCCCACAGGAAACAGCATTGCTATCCCCTGCTTCAGTGATGTAGCACCCGGAAAAGACAAAAAAGGCCACATTCATTCACACTCAGTCTCTAGGTGTTGGCTCCCTATCCACATTCAGGCCCCACAGACATTTCACATGCCCTGGTTCAGTTCATTGACAGCATGTTATACGATAGTTATTATGTTTGTAGCATGAAAATTTATAAGAATAGATTTATTTAGGTAAACTAACTCATCAGTATGAAGGCTAGACAAAACCAAAAGAAAATTGAAATTAATTTCTGCATCACCAAAAGTTTTCTTGTTTTGGTTAATCCTCTTTCATATTAATGTCTTTTTTTCTTTTCTCCTGAGCATAATTGGTTATTTTCAAGATGAACTTCTGTATTTGATAGAAATTTGACTTTGTAAATTTTACTGATAGGTTAGGTTGTTCATCTTTATTGAACAACTAGAATATTGTTAATGAAATATGATCCTTTTGTACTGAGGTAAAGTGGTGTAAGAAATAATTCTATGTTGTGAATTGTGTTATACAACTTACTGATATCTTCATCACTAGTTTTGGTTCATGCTCTCTCTGCTGTGCATATTTTTTTACTCTCTTCTGGGTCACACATATTCCTTTTATATTGTCTGTTTTTTACTGTATAGCTTATATGAATAGCAGAGACAATGGATCTATACATTAGGTAAAACACACCAAACTCAGAAATTTAGTAGTAGGTGGTAATCACTGCTGTCAAGGTAAATTATCATTACTTGTAATTTGAGTTTATTATATCTAAAATTTTCACAAATCAGTAGCAAAGGAGGAAACCATAATTTGTAACTTCAGTTCTTTGTGCCAGTACTTGCATCAGTTAAGAACCAATACTGTGGATGAGACAGTTCTTTAAGCCAAATCCACGATGATTTCCATATTACATAGTGTGTTACAATTTATGCCAGGCAAGTCACATGACCTTCAGCAACATAAACAGAAACTTGCACAGTATCATATTCTTGTACATGAAGTTCACTTTTAATCTTATGTATATGTTATTGTAATGCAACACTTTTACTACCTGTGCTCATATTTTAGTTATGTAGTTTTATCTCATTATTAATTTACTGAGGTTGTTATTATTTCCCAGGTTTAGTGCTAAGGTGTATATATACATTTAAAGAAGACTGACTTATATGCTCCTTATTAACGTCAAAGAATTATTTTATGTAACATAAACTTCACTTACATTTGCATTTTAAATATAGCATTATGTAGAAAGCTGAGATACTGTATCAGGTGTATTGAAAGATGAAAGTTGTATGGATGAACTGCATGAAGAAATGAGTTGCGTTGATAAGTTTAATTTGCTTAGACTATAAGTACACTGACTTCAATATCTATAGGAAGTCTTATTGGATTTTGATGGAGAAAAGGAAGAACTTCAGTGATTTCTTGGGCTGTGTCATAATCTGGGTAAACTCAGGGAATTCACACTGACGTGGATATTTTATATTTTGATTCATAATCATCACATTTTTTTCGTAAAGTATTTACTCCTAGAATTTTTCTATTTTACAGAGTTTGTAAAAATCTAATTCATGATAGCCAAAAATATAAACTCATGTCTCAGTTACATGTATGGATTGTTTAGATATTCTTAAAATGTGTTACTTTTATTAAACAAAACATATTCATAAGGAACGGGAACCTCAACATGTCAATTAATAGTTGAGTGTAGGATGTGAAATATGTAATCTGATCTCTCACATGTGATTATCTGCACAACACAATATTTTTTTTTGCTTGAGAAAACCTCAGAAACTTTTGTATCTCATAACTTCAGCCACTTGATATGACTATCTGATGAGATATCTGTGAACACTCTTAAAACATGAAATAGACATATCGAAATTTTAAAACTTTTTTTTTTTTTTATACTTTGTCGCTGTCTCTCGCGTTTGCGAGGTAGCGCAAGGAAACAGACGAAAGAAATGGCCCAACCCCCCCCCATACACATGTATATACATACATCCACACATGCAAACTTGTATGTTCAATTTTTTTCATGGATCACATGGTCCAAGTAATTGTATGTTCCAATGATGGCAGTCTCAGATTCACAAAACATATTTTTTTATTCGCTTCCTGCCCTGGGAGGCCCTTCTGTCATTATGAGGCTTCTGCAGCACTCAGCAAGCCGGCCACATCCACCAATTGGGACCACAGGTCATAAAGTGTAGTGATGGGAACCATTCAACCTTCTTCATTGCAAGCACCATTCCAACCGTTTCAGGGGGCCATTAGTTGCATTTCTATTTGTTTTATGTAAATCAAATAAAGAAATCTGTGGTTAAGAAGAAAGTCATTAGATACATGTCAATTTATATCATATGTAACTGCAGAAGTTGGTGACTGAGTTTGGTAAAGTGTGTGAAAGAAGAAAGTTGAGAGTAAATGTGAATAAGAGCATGGTTATTAGGTTCAGTAGGGGTGAGGGACAAGTTAATTGGGAGGTAAGTTTGAATGGAGAAAAACTGGAGGAAGTGAAGTGTTTTTGATATCTGGGAGTGGACTTAGCAGTGGATGGAACCATGTAAGCAGAAGTGAGTCACAGGGTGGGGGAGGGGGTGAAGGTTCTGGGAGTGTTGATGACTGTGTGGAAGGCAAGAACATTATCTTGGAGAGCAAAAATGGGTATGTTTGAAGGAATAGTGGTTCCAATAGAGTTATATGGTTGCGATGCATGGGCTATAGATAGAGTTGTGCGGAGGAGGGTGGATGTGTTGGAAATGAAATGTTTGCGGACAATATGTGGTGTGAGGTGGTTTGATCGAGTAAGTAACAAAAGGGTAAGAGAGATGTGTGGTAATAAAGAGTGTGGTTGAGAGAGCAGAAGAGGGTGTGTTGAAATGGTTTGGGCACTTGGAAAGAATGAGTGAGGAAAGATTGACAAAGAGGATATATGTGTCAGAGGTGGAGGGAAGGAGAAGCGGGAGACCAGATCTGAGGTGGAAGGATGAAGTGAAAAAGATTTTGAGTGATAGGGGCCTGAACATACAAGAGGGTGAAAGGCATGCAAGGAATGGAATGAATTGGAATGATATGGTATACTGGGGTCAATGAGCTGTCAATGGATTGAACCAGGGCATGTGAAGCGTTTGGGGTAAACCATGGAAAGTTTTGTGGGGCCTGGATGTGGAAAGGGAGCTGTGGTTTTGGTGCATTACATGTGACAGCTAGAGACTGTGAATGAATGTTGCCTTTGTTCTTTTCCTAACGCTACCTCGCGCACACGCGGGGAAAGGGGGTTGCCATTTCATGTGTGGCGGGGTGGCAGCGGGAATGGATGAAGGCAGCAAGTATGAATATGTACATGTGTCTATATGTATATGTCTGTGTATGTATATGTATGTATACGTTCAAATTTATAGGTATGCATATGTGCGTGTGTGGGCTTTTATGTATATACATGTGTATGTGGGTGGGTTGGGCCATTCTTTTGTCAGTTTTCTTGCGCTATCTCGCTAACGCATGTGGGCTTTTATGTATATACATGTGTATGTGGGTGGGTTGGGCCATTCTTTTGTCAGTTTTCTTGTGCTACCTCGCTAATGCAGGAGACCAACAAAGTATGATAATAATAATAATAATGATAATAATAATAATAATGTATATAAGAGAGAGAGAGAGAGAGAGAGAGAGAGAGAGAGAGAGCATATGTTTTGAGGACTGAGTCTCAGCTACCCAAATTTATATGCAATAGAATGAGAAGACAAGAGATGGGAACTTGACAGCCACTTCAGTGCTGGCTCACTGCACTACTGCTGCAAACTTTCTTAATACCCATGCAGTAGTAACTAGTAGCTGGTAAGCAGCTACCAACCAGAAGGTATATTACCAGTTCTATTTGCCTGGGTATTGGAAGTATTGGTAATGGCTGCATAGTGAGCTAGCACTTCAGTGGTTGTCAAGTTGCAGTCTGACCAAGGTAACTACCTATTTTCTCTGCCTCACCTGGACGTGGACTACTGGAATTCTGTTTACAAACATACAGTCTCTCCTTGTCCCACAAAACACTTAACACAACCCATACAGCTCATCCTTCTCAACTCTAGATTTTCTTGCAGTGAGTGCTATGCATTAACTCCGCTGTTTGGCAAAATGGTAAAAGCAATAGATAGTTGTAGTAGGGAGGAACATTAGGTAGTAGTCAGTAGGACCATTTGCTAGGAGCCTCAGGAAACATTGTGCTAGAGTTGCCCTCTGCCAAGTGGCCTGTTAAGGGTGAGGCACTAAATGCTATGAAGTGGCCATAGAGTTCACCAGTTATGGAGACTTTTGCCATGGCCACCCTTTTCAGGGAGTTCCCAGAAGAAACAGGCATATGAGATATAAATAAGTGGATAGATCGTTAGTACCTTGCTCTTTGGCAGTTACTTTTCCAGGGATATTTGTCTTTCTTCAAGGAGCATGGATTGTTCAGTATTATTCTTTGACAGTTTCATATTCTGATACTGAAATCACTTTCTGTAAGACCATCACTCCTGGATACCAATTGTTCATACTGAAAATAACTGCCATGTGAACATGGTAAGGAAAGGGTTTCCCTTGTTTCCTGACTTTTTCATTGTCTTTCATTTGTTCTTTCATGGTCTGGAATTATTGATGAATAGGACGATCACCTCTTTAGACAGTTATAGTTTCATTAATAACCTAGAGACTTTGGCTTGAAAGCAACTGGAAGACAATGATATACAGATTTTTGAATTGTAGATGTTTGTCTCTGTATTAGTAAGTCCTTTTTTCGTCTTTTATTGTTTATCTTAAGGATTCATTTTTAGATAATTTTTTAAGATGCATGTGGATATTTCAAGTATACTGTTTTGTAGAGCAGAGCAAACTGATTGATTCAGGATCTCTTCCAGTCAGTGTGGTATGTGGAAGTAGCCACACACTTATCCACGTTAACATTCCCTTGATACACATACTTGTCTGCTCTTTATGTATGTATAATCTTTTACCTGTCTCAAATGTTTTCATTTTGCCATTCACATCATTTTACATAAATTTCATCTTTCTACTAATCCATGTTCAACTTACATCCTCTTATGTGGTTTGTGCTTATCCTGGCAAAACTTACCATATTATCATCATACTTTCTTTTCATCACATTTCTAAGCATTGTAACAACTTTCCCTTTATCCAATCATGGTGTGTTTATTAAGAAGATGCAAGTGCTCTGATTTTATGCCATATATACTGTATTTTATAACAAATAAAAATTTTGCATGAATCAGTGTTTCTTATTCAAGGTATGCAACATTCTTAATCTTAAAGCAAGTGAAAGTTTCCATCGCCGTAGTATTCAGGGGATAGAATCCTGTTTATGGACTTTGCATACAAGTTCTAAGCAAAGTTAAAAGATTTTAAATGGATGTACAGGAAGATGAAACAGGAAGCTGTAACTCCACGCTGCTTGACCCAGCTTCTGGCAAAATTAACGAGAAAGTCCTCCTGTTGGGGTCTTTTGTATGTCATAAAAATGACGTATACAAACAAATGATAAATATTACACCAACAGAAAACCGTCAGGTGTGTTTAACTTGTGAATGCTTGGAGACAGAAGTTGACTCCAAAGTGAGGAAAATTATTTGCGACCGACTTGAGCGATATTTATCTATAGCATTTTCTTGATAAAAAAAGTTAGGCAAGCACATAGCATATGCATATGGAGTGAAAGAGTAATAATTTTGCAGCAACTTGGAAGACACGGTTGAATTGTTTATCAGAGTTAAATGATGTTACATGATTTGAACAGCGTGTGACTGTGGGGAAATATGAAGGGCGCGAGGCCAAATGTGAGTGTGAAAAATAGTGTAAATGACAAAGGATGTGGATGAGGTCCTTGGAGATGAATTATGAAGAATGTGGACAAGTTATATATGTGGTTATAAATAGCCTGCAAATGAAGATAGGCGTATTTCGAGGGACGTGAACTAGGGATGTGATATGTTACGAAGGATGTAAACAAGAAAGTGAGGAGTATCGTGTGTGACTACGGAACAGTGGGTGAGGTGAATCGTGAGTGATGATGTATGAATAGTGAGTAAAACACTGTTAACACAGTTTCGTGAAACTTATTCCAAAGCAGTGTTTAAGCAGTGTTATGGAAACATTGTGTGAATTTAATTATTGATGTTTTACTGACATCATGAGCCGACAGAGAAGATATATATGATGCTATGTGCCAGAAAATTTAGCTCTGTTGTATGAAATGAAAAGGTTTTGTGCCTTTTTCCTTACGATTGATATCTTGCTAGGCTAAGGACCATGGCTACAGTCCTCGGAGCATATCGTGTGCAGGTCTATCCGTCAGCCGAACAACACTTGATTATCACCTTTCTGTGCAGCTGCTGAAGGGTAACATACTGCGACAGTGTGTACTCGTGTGCTGCCTGAGGTAAGGTTTGGATATACTTTTTAGCCTCTGCCTTTTCAGTTTTTTTCTTTTTGTTGTATCGTGAGGAAGGGACTGTTAGGTGCATGATGGAATGATGAAGCAATGTAGAGGTAAATTTGTGTGAGTTTATGAGGGCATGAGCAGAGGAAATGCAGACATGTGGAAATAAAGTTGACCGTTTCCTGTGAAGAGTGCAAGCCTTCTGGCGATATATCCCAGAAATACTGATCTTGTAAATTGAATACACATGATCATTTCAACATAGTATTATGGTTTCATATGCAAGTATTTAGGAAATTTAATCAGGTATGTGGCATGACGCAATAGTTCAGTTTCACTGTTGCCACATGACTAGCAAGAGTATATCTAGTTGGATGCTGGAGGAAGGGGTTCATTTGAAACAGAGTAACTGGATCCATCTCAAGGAGATGAAGAACACACACCCAGGCGTTGATACAATGTATAACGTAACTCGTATTGATCTACTGGCATAGATAAGGGTGCTGACGTGTTGAACACATGGAGTTCTCAGCTCACTCTTGTACCATCCCTGATATCCATCTACATTTTCATAACTGTATACACTCACACTTGTAGAGTGCATTTAACATCTCGCCCACGTCATACCCTAAAAGTGCTCACAGCTGCGATATTTGCGATGTCCAGTTGGTTTGTAGCGCATTATGTATTCATAAAAATCACCTCTTAAAGATGGAAAGTTTGAGAGCCCCAGTCCCTCTTCTCTGAGTTTTCTTGTAACAGTTATAATTGACTGACCCTTCTTGTTTGTTTAGCGCCAAAATTAAAGTCTGCAGGAGACACACCCAGGTCTTTACGCACCAAACCCTTTCTTGTTTTGAGTACATCTCTTCGATGTCACGAGGTCAGAGGTCAAACATTATAACGTCATATATTACTGTTTCGTTCATTCTAAACAAGGCTATTGATATGTGTGTACTTTTCAGTACTTCCCACAAACAAAGAGAACAGATTGTTTTATTTGAAATCAAGGATGTTTTACATATTACAGTTTTCATTAATTTATAAAGTGGGGATTTTAAGTGTGCCATTCAGTGTTAATAGAATAGATTCATGTGAAATTTGGCGGTGCTTAATACCTTATGCTGATCGATGGACAAGCTGGAAGGAATAATGCGCTCCACTGCCGAGCATCTCCGTATGTAGTTGACTTTATTTAAGGACAGAGTGGGGATATTAGTTTTTCTTGGGAAGGGCTTTGACTCAATGGTTTTGTGTGTCAGTAGCAGGTGCTGGACCTGGTAGCGATACCTGTAGTCGTTGACACGTACAAACATCGCTGTTCGCTGACACAAACCCTTATGATCCGTTGCATTATGAGAGTATTTAACATCATAACGAATAATATGATAATTTTACTGCATTTTTCTACTCAGTTTATCATTGTTATGAAAGCACCGGAGAGTTGTAAAGGAAGATGATACATTCGTGAAAAATGTAGTTTGTTTATGTGGACATCAACCCAAAAAGTAAAAAGTTTTCTCATCCCATGAAAAATACTGCTCCTTGATATGCTTTTGTTTGTGAGATTTATGTGAACATCACCCAAAAAGAACCAAAAAGTTTTCTTATCATTCCATCAAAAGTATTAATCTTTGATATGTTTTTGTTTGTTTTTATATTGACCTGTGTGAGAGAACCTTTTACTTTGAAAGAATGTTCTTTGATTATCAGATGTATAGTGGAGTTCTTATGGAGCATTAGATTCTTTCTCTTGGTACTCTCTCTCTCTCTCTCTCTCTCTCTCTCTCTCTCTCTCTCTCTCTTGAAGTCTGGTTGTCTGGTGGGAACTTTCGGTAAATATGATTTTTCTCTTTTGATGGGAATTAATGTGATGAAGTGAAGTAAGGGAGGGAGACCCACCGGTCCTTCCTGATGCCATCGTAGGCCGGGATCCCTTGGAGCCCCCCCAAGGCGTGAGAACCTGCTGAGGTAAGCTTTTGTACAAGGTGATTCCTAGAAGTCCCACCTCCGCTACCGGAGTGAGGTCATATTTCTCAAGGCCGTCCGTCCCACGCCCCGGGAGGAAGCGTACGGTTGGCTGGCTAGCTGGACACCAACGTGAGTTCATCATAAGTGGGTGAGATGGAACCTGTGACCTGTATGTACGACAGCCAGGAAAGGAAGACAATTCTCTCTCTCTCTCTCTCTCTCTCTCTCTCTCTCTCTCTCTCTCTCTCTCTCTCTCTCTCTCTCTCTCTCTCGAATTCTGTCAGCCAGGCCACCAAAGGAATGGCGGGTGTCTGCTCCCTCGAGGCATCGACTGAGGAGGTCCTCACATGACCACCGTAACATCCAATCCTCACACTAGAATCCTGATGTCAGTATTTTACCATGTAGTTGCTACAAAATTTGTCCATGGTTAAATTAAAGGCCATACGTAACGGCTGCTCCGTCCTGCTTTAGATTGTTACCAATGACGGTAGTACTTTCATGTTCAAGGGTCGTACCGTCGTGCTGAAGAAGTTAACTTTGTAGAAGTGAGTGGAGGGGCCATCCAGGTCGGCTGTGGGAGACACAGTAGAAATCCAAATAGATAAACAAAAATAAATGAAGATTATACACGGAAATTTCCTTACTGGTCCCCTTCTCTAGAAAATTGTCTACTAAATCCGAAGAGTGGTCGTTAGTGCTGGAGTGCATATGTTATGAAGTGAAAAATAAGCAAATGAACGAGCTAAAAGAATGATAGAAGTACAGAATCATTGGTAAAGAGATGACGAAGGCTTACGTAAAGGGCAGCAGGAGTGACGTCATCGTTACGTCATGGATTTGTCATTGGCAGCCTCGAGTGTGGGAGCATCCTCAAGACTCTCCCGTAACTCATATCTTAGAAAATCCGTTTCCTGACGACTCCAGATTTCTTGCGGACTTTCTTGGGGATATTGTTGTTAAAGAAAAAAGTATTTCTCTTGTATTATTATTATTTTTTTTTTAGTCGAGGCGTTGTGTTGATCCTGATAAATATTATGATTGGTGGAGTCGGCGGTGATGGTGGGTGTCTAACAACATTGTTCTTTAGCTTAGGTTTGGGACTGAGTTCCAAATTTTCCCTGATACTTTGCTCATATCCAGGGTCATATAAGTTCGTCCAAGCTTTATCACTGGTACAGAATACCGTGTTTGTATGCACAGACTATTGCTTCCTTTGATGTTATACATTTCTGTAGTTTGATGTAGTTATTCTTGGGGGATCTTGTGTCATATTCTTTATCAAATCGATGTCGTTACCTGATAAATTAGTATTGTCGTAGTAAGTAGGTAGTGTCGGTGACCAAATGTGTGACAGCAAATTGTGAAGTACTGGGTGAGTTTTGCACTCTTGGAGAACCTGCCCGTTACTATATATTTCTTCCTGTTACTAACCACAATATTCCTGTTATGGCACATCTGTGGCTTCGAGGCTGCGAGTGAGCAGGTCCTCGACGACGTTGTACTTTTTTTTTCTTGTGACCTCTGAAAGGTAACTTTTTCTATCGCGGCGGGACCACTTGCTGGTTGAGTGGAGTTAAAGTTAGACTGATGGTTTAGTTGTACTGACAATGTAGAGGTCATACTGAAAGTGTTTTTGTTATGCTGACAGTATAGTTGCTACCCTGACTGATTGTTCTGATGAGTTTAATTATTGTGCTGGCAATTGTTGAGGATAGCAAGGACAGCCTAGCTGAACATTCTAGTTAAAGGACGAAATTCAGTACAAAGATTTCTTTGTTGTGTGGTAATGTTTTTTGATTAGGCTGTTGATCATTGATTGTTACCGCGGTATACAAGGTGTGAACGTCAGAGCCTCATCTAGGAATACTGTGCTTGAACTGACTGGAGGGGATGGGACTTAAGATTCCCGGGAAAATCTTGGGTTTTACTCGAAGACTTTTGTTCTGTTGTCTGAAAGAATGACTATATAGTTTTACATGAACATGAGTGATTTTATCTTCTTAGCTTTGCATAGTTATCAGCAAACCTTTGACAATTTCCAATCCGTATTCTACAAGAAACCCTTTGACAGTTTCCAGTCTGTGTTTTACAAGAAACCTAATCTGACTTTTGTGAAATCCTGATAACAGCCAATCAAATGACAAATTAAAAAAAGAAAAATATGATCATTTGTTTTCGGTACTTTTATTGGCTTAAAACACCTTCAGGCTAAACACAATTTTCGCCAGAAAAAATGGCAGCATTATATAGACATTGAATAACTGGTGGAAATGTTTCTCTGTACCCTAAGATAGGTCAGTTATTAACCATTCATCATTGCGCAGCAATTACACATACACAAACACACACACACACACACACACACACACACACACATATATATTGGAAAGGATCACAATTTTGCGCGTGATCAAGATATTCCTATGAGTCCACGGGGAAAATGAAACACGATAAGTTCCCAAGTGCACTTTCGTGTAATGATCACATCATCAGGGGAGACACAAGAGAGAAATATGTCAGTTGATATACATGGAAGAGACGAAGCTAGGACGCCATTTGGTAAACTTGCGATTGTCCAAGACATACAACGAGCGTTCATAAACTCATCATTTTACAAATCTTATCAACAATAAAGTTATCTAATTTGTATAGACCATCACTAATATTAAGATTATAATTCTTTGTGTATACAATAATAGAAGATTCAATGATATTTCCCGTGGAGATAGAGTTAATAACTGAGATGGCATTACTCCAGTCATGTTGAACGATGAGTAATAATGAACAATGAGCATACTTTGGTAGGTTTTCTGTACTTGCTAAACTTAAACTTGTTTCCGTAAAAATGTTTTATATACCTGTCTTATTAAAACTTGCGTCCATTTTTTTGACTGACAGGAGTGAAGCTCTCTCAAACTTGTTTTTGTGATAGCGTCATACGTGTTCCAAGCCTACATTTGAATCTGACAGTCTGGTAATCTTAGCAGCTGATCAACTGTGCCTTGCTTTTGAATGGTAAGAGGAATAACCTTTTCTGACCCATACACATGGGAGAATCGTAAGATGTTGGTCAGTTTTGTGGTAACCTTTAATTTCTATAATAAGATATATGTACTAATGAAAAAGTAAAAGCTATCAAATACTATACGTTGATTAATGAAATTAAGAACTGGCGATGTTCTGGTGAATAACAGTGTTCTCATTGCATTGGTTAACGTCACCTCTTAAGATGATAATATTCCGGTTAGTGAAATATGAATGATGATGTACTATGGGAAGCCCTGGTCTGTTGCTACACCATGGTTCCGGTGATGGCCGGTCACACCCATACGAAACATACTACTAGTAAACGGACGTGACTAGCGAAACGTTCACACACACACTCACATGTACCAGGAGGTTCTGTACATACTACCTGTGAATTACTAGAACACATGAGGAGCCATTAGGCTCCTACCCACTGCCCATGGGTTGGCTCAGCAGCAAGCGCTACCTCATCATTGAAAACTGGCGACTTGCATATGTATAATAAGTTTCCGGTACTGTGGATGTTCCCCAAACACACCCCCTGACCTCAGCCCAGTGGCCGACCTTTATTAGGTCAAAAACTCATCGCCCGCAGGAAGGAGAGGACTGCAGTGAAAGAGGGAAAATTTGTTCAGCTTTCAGTTCCTCCCTTACTCGGGCACCCCGCTGACCTGCTTGTGCTAAGTGTACACTTTGAAGACTGTACTGTTGGAAGACCTAGAAATGTTCATACAAAAGTGTATCGTCATAATATATATATATATATATATATATATATATATATATATATATATATATATATATATATATATATATATATATATATATATATATATTTTTTTTTTTTTTTTCTTTTAAACTATTCGCCATTTCCCGCGTTAGCGAGGTAGCGTTAAGAACAGAGGACTGGGCCTTTTTTGGAATATCCTCACCTGGCCCCCCCTGTTCCTTCTTTTGGAAAATTAAAAAAAAAAAAAACGAGAGGGGAGGATTTCCAGCCCCCCGCTCCCTCCCCTTTTAGTCGCCTTCTACGACACGCAGGGAATACGTGGGAAGTATTCTTAATCCCCTATCCTCCAGGGATAATATATATATATATATATATATATATATATATATATATATATATATATATATATATATATATATATATATATATATATCCTCCAAGGATAATATATATATATATATATATATATATATATATATATATATATATATATATCCCTGGGGATAGGGGATTAAGAATACTTCCCACGTTTTCCCTGCGTGTCGTAGAAGGCGACTAAAAGGGGAGGGAGCGGGGGGCTGGAAATCCTCCCCTCTCGTTTTTTTTTTTTTTTTAGTTTTCCAAAAGAAGGAACAGAGGGGGCCAGGTGAGGATATTCCAAAAAAGGCCCAGTCCTCTGTTCTTAACGCTACCTCGCTAACGCGGGAAATGGCGAATAGTTTAAAAGAAAGAAAAAGATATATATATATATATATATATATATATATATATATATATATATATATATATATATATATATATATATATATATATATCCTCTTTTTCAATCTTTCCTCACTCATTCTCTCCATGTGACCAAACCTATTCAATACACCCTTTTCTGCTCTCTCAACCACACTCTTTTTATTACCACACATCTCTCTTACCCTTTCATTACTTTCTCGATCAGACCATCTTACACCACATATTGTCCTCAAGCATTTGATTTCCAACACATCTACCCTCCTTCGCACAACCCTATCTATAGCCCATGTCTCGCAACCATATACCATTATTGGAACCACTATTCCATCAAACATACCCATTTTCGCTCTCCAAGATAACGTTCTCGCCTTCCACACATTCTTCAATGCTCCCAGAAACTTCGCCCCCTCCCCCACCCTGTGACTCACTTCCGCTTCCATGGTTCCATCCGCTGCTGAGTCCACTTCCAGATATCTAAAACACTTCACTTCCTCCAGTTTTTCTCCACTCAAACTTACCTCCCAGTTAACCTGTCCCTCAACCCTACTGAACCTAATAACCTTGCTCTTATTCACATTTACTCAGCTTTCTTCTCTCACACATCTTACCAAACTCAGTCACCAACTTCTGCAGTTTCTCACCCGAATCAGCCACCAGCGCTGTATCATTAGCGAACAACAACTGACTCACTTCCCAAGCCCTCTCATCCACAACAGACTGCATACTTGCCCCTCTCATCCACAACAGACAGCATACTTGCCCCTCTCTCCAAAACCCTTGCATTTACCTCCGTAACCACCTCATCCATAAACAAATTAAACAACCATGGAGACATCACGCACCCCTGTCGCAAACCGACATTCACTGGGAACTAATCACTTTCCTCTCTCCCTACTCGTACACATGCCTTATATCTTTGGTAAAAAAAAAAAATTACTGCTTCTAACACCTTACCTCCCACTCCATATATTCTTAATACCTTCCACAAAGCATCTTTGTCAACCCTGTCATATGCCTTCTCCAGATCCATAAATGCTACATACTAATCCATCTGTTTTTCTAAGTATTTGCCACATACATCCTTCAAAGCAAACACATGATCCACACATCCTCTACCACTTCTGAAACCACACTGCTCTTCCCCAATCTGATGCTCTGTACATGCCTTTACCCTCTCAATCAATACCCTCCCATATAATTTCCCAGGAATACTCAACATACTTATACCTCTGTAATTTGGACACTCACCTCTATCCCCTTTGCCTTTGTACAATGGCACTATGCATGCATTCCGCCAATCCTCAGCCACTTCACCATGAACCATACATACTTGAGCTGGTATGATATAACCCTATTCCATATTTTGGCCAGGATAATGCCCAGCAGACTGGGCTGGGGTGATGTTACCTTAGCCAACGTGGGCTGGTATGTTATCAAGTGACCGCAAATAACGAAAGATAATTTTTGACTTGTGCAAACGTAGCCTAAGATGATATTTGCCGTTACCCAACAGAACATGATTGATATCATCCCTAACCGAAGGCGGCCGATATAGTGTTAATCTTGAACAAACATGCCAGATGTAGTGTTACCCTCGACCAAATACCGCCTTTTTCTTGGTCGCTTGGACCAAGTACAGTCTGTTCTTTGTTTTCCACGTCCAAGCATCATGGTTTTTAACTATACTGGCCCTCTAAGTTATGTTTCCCATTAATGACCAACAAAATCGTTAAGAAACAATACCCACTACAGACATAATAGTTTTATTTCATCCTGGAATCGATACGAGTAAACTGGTCCCCATCTCTGCTTACAGAGGCGAGTGACAGTATGACAAGTGTGCCAGCCTATGTGTGGTATGGACTGACATTCATTTCGTCGGCCACCAAACGTCAGACTGACATCTGGAAGATATTAATGATCAAATAAAGATCGAAAGGCAATGGGTTCCTCACACGCAATTAGGAATTTCTTCCGTAAACATTTAAGTTTTGGTTGGTGTTGGGGCAATTTATGGAAGAATATCCAATCGCACTTTTCATACATTTTGCTGAATAGAACCTTAGTAATGTGCTGATCATTATCAGCTTCCAATAAGAATTTTCTCGAGAGATTCGTACCTTTGTAGATCCACTGGGCCCAGTAAATTTATTGCCGTCATTACTATGTATCTTATTAATTTTGTCGGATCGGTTTTTTTAGCCGGTGACCAGTTCTCTGCCTTCCATTGCTGGGGCATAGTTCTATAGCAGTTTCGCTGTCTAGAAACGTAAGGGATATGCTTCCGTGGTGTGAGGGTCAGAAATACGCGGCCCTATACATGTTCCTCTGGCGTTCTGAAAAAAGAAAAAAAAAAATTAACTGCCATGCTCGCGAAACTCTCCTCTTATTCATTATCATTCTTTCCTATGGAGGAGACACACTGTTATGTTTCCTCCTCCCACAACAATCAAGGCTTTGCAATCCTTCATTATCGGGTCGGCTGACCTTAAACTAAGTAAACTTTTTACCATGGTTCTGTACACTCATTTTTCATTCTATATGGTCATAGGTCAAACAAACAAAAATGTATAGTTTGGGCTGCTGTTCCTTAGTCACAGTCACAGTTGAGACCGATACCTCTCCACAAGCCATATTCAGTGAAATGTACAAAATTGTGATTCGAACCATTTCTATTAATAGTCACGTAGCCCGAGTAAAGTTTAGTTAAGATATATATTTTTAGCCGTCATTTGGCCAGATCTCTACAAGTACTCATGAAATTTGGCATAGGGATGTCTTTTTACGTGCTCCACACTATCACAGACCAAATTTGTCATTTGTGTATTTTTGGCTCTTCTATAGGGGTCAAAGGTTACCTTCTATATAAGCACAACTTTGTGAATTTTAGGCTATTACTTGGCCCATCTTTATGAAATTTGGGGCAAAATATCTCTTCATCAACATTACTTTTAATCAATTTATGACAACCATTTTTAGCTTTATTTAAAAGTCAAAGTTTACCTGATTTTTTTCTCTAACATGTTTAACGTGTTGTGTGTGTGTGTGTGTGTGTGTGTGTGTGTGTGTGTGTGTGTGTGTGTGTGTGTGTGTGTGTTTATAAATACAAGAATAAGTAACTATTTTTGGATTTAGAGAGCCATTCGGCTTTTTTTGTTTGTGTTTTTGTCTCTGATATATGTTTCTCGTCAGTTGACATTGATATTTTGTCATTAATCATATGTGTACATAATATGTTTATAGTCAATAAGCGGCCATGATATACGTAAGACTTGTGCCATTTATGGATTTATACTTGGGGGAAAGTTGGGCTGAAAGAATTTACTTTCAAACAGCAAGTCAGGAAGGTCCTCAAGAAGTGAAAGCCCTGATGTAGTTCCCCCGCCCCCTCCATGTTTTTGTTTTTACACTCACACACACACGCACACACACACACACACACACACACACACACACACACACACACACACGGCCATGAATTTGCCCCCTGTGGAAGAAAATTCTAAACGAGTTTGACAGTGTCGAGAGCGCAGAGTTCCTGGTAAGGTGTAGAGGCAGAACATCCAAGGGGCCAAAAAAAAAAAAAAAAATCTCAAACACGTTATAAAGTAATGCTTTTACCGTATTAGAATAGTCAGTGAATGGATTAAGCTGTGATGAAATCATGTGTTGATGTATGAAAGCTTAATGAAATAGACTGTCAGAGCAGAGGAAAAAATAGGGCCTTGCGAATGAGTCTTCCCCTCCTTATTGTACTAATAAGTATTTACGCAGTTAATGATGAACCTAGCGGAATGTTAAATATTAACAGATTATATCAGTATGGTTGTTTAATTGTAGCATATCTTTTATCTGAGGTTTGCGCCGCGCAGCTTACATAGCTGACCCGCACATCCGCCAGCATTTCACATGAGTTGCTTTTACAGGTAGTGAATGTTTATCCAGCCGAATTATTTCCTTCAAGTGACCCGGTACAGTACTAATATATACTTCAGTTTGGTTTGCAGTGTTCTTTATCCTGCAGGATTTCACCTTACTTTTATAAAGGGATAATGGCCAGGGAATCAGGCTCACATACTACCTCTTCCATGCGCCCTGGTGTTCCATGGAGTGAACTAGACTTGGGGAGAATGGGGGAGGGTTTGTGCTGTGACGTCACCGGGATTTCCATGTGTACGTGCTGATGATGATGCCGCTGCTTTGATATGTGATGGTGTTACTCTTTCGTCTGAGTATAATTTCACTCAGTTATTGTGCTTCTCATTAATTTCAGGTGATTGTCTAATGAAAATTATTAGCAGGAACATTCTTTTCTCGTTGAATTATTCATTTAGCAACGTCGCGAGCGAAGAATGCCGCGGAATCCTTAACGCGGTTACCAACTAGCGACATTAAGGGGATTCGTCCAGTCGCTGGGAGTAAACACCCGCTGTTACAATTTCCTGCCAGTCGTGGATCAACAAGTTGGGGCTTTCCATCGGTAGTGGGACAGGCGCGTCGACTTCCTGGTGTGACGCTGCGGCAACGAGGTTTAAAGGAGAGTAATCGAGGAGAGCCGCAGTATCAGTGAAGCGACCACAGCGACAGCAAGGTAGGTGTTGGAGCCTTGTGGCCTCAGTGAGAGTTGGTTGTGTTGAGTTACAACTACGAATGGACGACACACAACTGGCGGGCGTGGTGCTTGATTCAGTGGCTTTCAGTAATTTGCAGGAAGGCCGTTGAAAGCGATACATGTGAGGAAATTGTGTTTATGGCTTTTAAATTATATTTGTGACGGTCTGCTCGTGTACTTACACCTGAGACCTCCCTCTCGGACACCAACAGTGCTCGCATCCCTACGGGCCTCTGCATTCTTCGGTGACTTGTGATCCCCCTGTTACTCCCCATATTACGTGTTACGAGTGACCATGACAGTTGATCAGAATTGTGTGTAGTGTATCTGACAGTCTCCGCCGGTAGGTTAAATCGTGCCTTTCTAAATTCTTGAGCACGATGGTACGACCTTAAAGCACGACAGTACGACCTTTGAATATTTCTTAACGTTCGACCTGACGTGTAAATATCAGGTCGAAAGTCAGCTAATGGATCGTGCGGTTGTGCTCCAGGGATGAATATTTTTGTGTGTGGTATTTAACACTATATGTGGAATTAACAATACGTTTGTCTCCCGGTTGCTGCCGCAGATGATGCTACGATATACGTGAAATGTTCGTTTATATCTTTATTGGAATTGTGTGTTCGTTTGCAGGAGCAACCTCATTATTCCATATCGTGTC